>NC_030436.2:1812500-1892500 GCF_001660625.3 Ictalurus punctatus
CTAAATATAAATCTGTTTAAATTGTTTATACTTTAATCAGAGTAACAGTTCTGTCCACCCGTTTCAACTGAAAAACCTGAGACACTTCCAAATGGGAGTCTATTTCTGGTGTGCGAATTTTCCCCAACACATGCTCTACCTAAGCTAGCTCTTGCTGAATGGGAAGTCACGTTATTATGTGGCAGGTGAATAGTTCAGTTTATAAGCAGTTATTTGCATGTCAGGTACTATAGTATCCTCACATAAATGAAATCTAACATCATTCCATTCACACAGCGTCCGTGTTATTGGGAGATACCAGCAGTTATACAGCCACTAATCCTAAAACTGTGATATCCGGCTTTGGTGAACCAGACATCAGAGAGTAGATGTTGACCAATCGCTTTGCGCACATTTGCACTATTTACATTGGAGCTTTGGGCCAGGCAGAGAAGCATGTTCTTATTTACCTTGGCTCTGCGCTTATCAGCAGAGATGGGAACCATGTTATGAAAAGCCATAATTCTGGGTGGCCTTCTGAAATATTGTGGTTAATATGCTTGGAGAAAAATGTAATCTTCATAGTTGTTCAGTTGACTGTGACCATGTACAAGGAATTCGTGTGTTTCAAAAGCTGTTTTTGCAGTGTGGTGAGGAAAACTAATATAAGGACTGGAAAATATTTCCATGTTCTTGAAATAGGTTTGATTGCATATGTTGAGATTACTTGTATTTCCTTTGTGGATTTAAATCTTTCATTTACATTTGACTGAAAAGAGCGTCAGTACTCAGCAAGCAACCCTTTGGGGCTGTGATTTTATTTCACCACCCCCTCCAACTAAGAACCCATTTCACTGTGATCTGATCGCAAAGATATTGTTCTGTTCAACTGTGGCCCAGCATCGTACAGAGTTATTACAACTGCTGATTTATCGCTAGTTATGTGTAAGTTACTGTAGGTGCATATCCACCGCATGATACTAGGAGACCTTGGTACTCATTAGTGGGGCAGGTATACATTCATTGGAGGACAGTCATTAATGTAAGTTATTTTAGCTCAATTTAAAAGGTCCTAGTCTTCAAGCCTACCTAGAAATGGCTAGTTAGCATTCTTTTATAAAGTATTTTTATTCCCATCCCTTTCTGCTGGGCTTATATTTAAGCACAAGCAAGATCGGGGCTCTCATGGACTGTTTTAAAGAGTTTTGGTTGTCTTCAGGCACTCCGCATAGTTCAGTAGTTTTTCTTTTTCCTTCTTCTGAAAAAACGCAATGTCTGAAACTCATCCCTCTGCTGACTCACTTTGTGGGAAAAAAAAAAAAAGTCGTTCTTGTCTCAAGGTCACTGGTGCTGCAATTGTTTAAGGAAAACATGCAGCTTTGTAATCAATACAAAAATATCCTTTGCTTTGCTGTGGCTATATAAGAGGGAATTAATTTGGGGATTAGGGAAATTGGAGAGTAGCAAGAGCTGGTTCAGACGAATGCACTTTAACCCAAACTTTCATCACCTGACTTAGGTGAGTCTGGCTACAACAAAGGATAATGGTGGTGTTGATGGACGATGCTGTGCTCTCTCTGTGTGGCATGTCCAGCCAGCCTGTTTGTGGTTCTGAGAAACACTGCTGCATTACTCCAGTTCCCACCGTCATTTTCAGCCCAGAGAGAGTATCTGGCTGGCGGAAAGTTTATTTGATCTGGTAGCAGGGCTCTAAAACACAAGTAATTCACAGCAAAAGATGCACTACAATTATGAAAACAGACAAAGAACAATGATATTTCTTTGGCTTGCGCCTCAACTGTGTTCTGTGTGCAGGCTATGAACTGTTGTAAGTAGACAAAATTAACTGCATCAAAATTTAAAAAAAAAAAAAAAGTTAAGTAAAATGTGATGGATTACAACGTGCAATTACAACGTAATGTAATACTACTACTAATAATAATAATATTAAATGGAAAGAAACAAATGGCATGCAGTCTTTCAGGACAGCAAACTGTGGTCATATAGTAGAATTGATGTAACTTCACCAACACTGTTGCAGTCTTCTTCCTCTGCTCTCAGAGACACCTCCTCATCTCTCCTCAGCCTCTTAGAAGCATTCCTGAAAACCTCAGTCCATTCACCACTGCCCTCACTCACAAATCAGCCATGGAATGCATGTCAGTCTGAAAATGGATTTGGGGTAATAAATTCTCCAGAGCTGCTGCAATGGAAGCACAAGTTTCATAATGATGCTGAAGCGTTGAGGCATGCCTCCAAAGAAACAATGTGGCTAGGGCAGCAAGTCTACTCCGCACATTTGTTATTACAAAAGATATTTTTCTCCTGCTAGGTGGAATCAGCACAGAGTCGTGGACTGTGCCACAACACGTTCTGTGAGACGAGCCAAACTTGGGGAGAGTTACAGGAGGAAGGTTGTCTTCTCCTGGGTGATTTACACTGTGTGCTCTCAGTGGGGAAGTGGAGAGGCTTGCAATGTTAAATAAACACTTGTAGTGTTCTTCAGGCTGAGCAATGAGTAAGATAACCATTCACTCTTGTAATATTGAGTCATTAGGCGCAACTGGCCACCCATCGGCTCTCGCTGTTGTATGACCTTAGTGCTGCAGTTTTTTTCAGGAGAAGGCATATTTGGTAAACTGAGAGAGAGAGAGAGAGAGAGAGAGAGAGAGAGAGAGAGAGAGAGAGAGAGAGAGAGAGATTCAACCAAATCAGTCCGAGAAAAACCTAAGAGTGAGGCCTGTACTTTTGGTGGTGAGAATACAAAAGCATAACTGCGGTAGCCATCAACAGCTGAGGGACTCACTAAACAGCTGGTGACAGATCCGTCTGGATGCATGACCACTTTACACTATAACCTGTATGTGTGCGCATGCATGCATGCTTCTGAAAGATACCTCAGTGCAACACATACTCTCACACTGTGTTTTTACTGAAGACTTAACAGTCCTACACAATGCGACTCAGGAATTTCACCTGGGTCGTGCCTTCACTGGTAAAAAACAGCTCCCTCGAAACAGTACCCTTAGGGCATTAAAGACATCAACACTAAGCATTTCAGCTAAATCACCCGTTTGCGCATATCAATCACATTCACCAATTCTGAGGAATTATTTAAGCCTGGTTTAGCTACTAGGGGTCACATCATCATTCATATCACAATGAGCTCACAGGTTTGATGACACTCCTGTACTGTATGTAAAAGAGACACATTACGTTTTCCGAACTCTTAGAGAACATTTTCAAATATAGCTGACACATTTTTGGACACTTCACATGTTACGTTTCACATATGTGCTGCATGCTTTTATTTTTCAGATGTGATTATCCTCCTTTATTTTCACTTGTGATCTCTCGCACGACTTATTTTCACATATTCATGTTTCCCATATAGCACACGTGATTCGTTTTTCAGATGTCATTTTCTCATGTGAATAATTCATTTTCATGTGGTCACATGGTTTACATGATGTTACACATGTTTATTTCATTTTCATACTCAAGTAGCTTATACATTATAAAATAACATACGTAACACAATCACGTGACATTTATGTGATTTTTTTTTTTTTCCACATAAAGACAGTCCCACTTTAAAGAAATCCAATATTAATCTGACATCCCCATATTTGGCACAGGTTAATGGAATTGCTTTGGGATGACACACAATTGTTCATTCCTTTGCCATGACCAAGAAAGTTCACCCAGGTGCATTCTTTAATATTGCACAGACAGAGAATGCAAAGTTGTTCAGAGATTTCAAATTATTAGGCTCTTTTTGCTTTGTGTCAGACTTAATCTTAGGTACCAGTGTTTGCTCAATCAGTACACAATGTGCACAGTACACAATTTGTAAAATATATAGAAAGTATGTAGAACGTTACTTATGAATAAATAAATTATTATAGTTTTGTTGGTGTAAATATAGCACAGCATATTCAGGTATGGAAACATATTCTCGAAATGCCAATTCATTAACCTATTCATCTTTATCCTGCTTATAGCCACTGTTGGGCCTTCGAACAAGACCCTTAAGCCTTAACTACTGAGCTGTATGTTTTTATTGTATCTCGTGTCAATTGTAAGTCACTTTAGATCAAAGTGTCTGCCAAATGAATGAAATGAAATGGGATTGTCATAGTCAATTAACTGGAAGCTTTCCATTGATTATTCAACATCAAAGCAGATGTGTGTGTCAAATGCCGTGGATCATTAATCAGCGGTGGATCTGACAGGCTCTTGGCAGACACGAGAAAAATTGCCATCATCAGAACAAAGATCAATCTTCATAAGGATATGCAGCCTGCTTTTAATAAATAAACACATAAAAGATCCATTCGTAGGACCCAGAACACCTTTAGAGGATGTTACTATCACATATGAATTCTATTCTTCAAAGAAAAAAAAGTTATGTTCTCAATGTATAGCGCCTGTTGAAGAGGCTTAATGTGTTTGATAAACCAAAGTTTAACTTTAAGTTATAATGATTAAGAAAATAATTCATCTAGGTTAAGTCCAACATCCATGCACTTCTCCAACTGAAACCTACATTCTCTAATGGCATGCTTGTGCATAAATGCATTTTGTGGTCTAATCCCTGCCTGGATCTTGGACTGTGAAGAGAAAAATCCACCGGCTTGATTAAAAATTTCATGTAGAAACATATTAGCCAGTGGAAGAATGAGAGCCCAGAGGCATGGTGCTGGAATTCTCCGTTTGTTTTGTGCAGGGAGACAGAAAGAGTGAGCAAAGGAAGAAAAGAGAGGGAGGTAATGGAAAGTTCAGCAGCAGGTTAGACTCACCTGAGAGTGAGAGAGGTAGAACGAGAGTGGAAAAGAGAGAGAGAGAGTAACCTGTAGGTCTGCATGACTGCAGGCAAGTTTGGAAAGGGGTGGTGGGGGGGGGTTTGCCATCCACTGACAGACACTTGTGTATCCTTGTGTATCCCATCACTATGAAAAAGATAAAGGCTACATTGTTTTAGCACAGGGACTGATCTTAATCTGATCTAGCTAAAGATCAGTGTCTGAGCTGCTGGGAGCATTAGTACATTGAAGTTGGTTGTACAGTGTGGTGGACAAGGAAAGTCCCTGGGAAGTGAACAAAATGTGGGAAAAGATTTTTCTTTGTCGTTCAGAAAGTTCTGACACCACTACTGGAGACACAGTGAGTCTTTCTGAACAAAACTAATCCTTTCCTAGGATGGTCTGTGAAATATATACTCCTGCCTTTTTCTGTAACAATAACAATAACAATACAATTTAAGGCCAAATCATAATTCATCCATTTGTACACAACATAAATTAACTTTGTAAAGCTCTGACGCCAAAATATGTGCTTTATAAAACGATAACCATCGGAAGTGAGTGTAGGTCACAGTTGAAATTAATCATGTTAGGCAATGCAACCCCAAGCCCAGGATCAAAGCTTATTCATCTCCCAGGTGACAGCAATCTCTCTTCAAAGCAAACTGCCCTGCCCTGTCATTAGCAGCGCATTATGATCTATAATTAAAGCAAAATTAAACCAATTAATATCTCCCAGTGGAGATGGATAGCTGATAGGATAATGACATGTGGACATAAGATCAATCATAAGGAGTCGGGTAACAAAGACGTGATAATTTGGGGAGACAGCATGCACATACACAGACAGAGGGCTGAGCTGATGTGGACAGCAAGCCACGTGGACCAGGTGTTGAACTTCCTGAACATAGATATTAACCAGACCTGTCAAATGCTACCATTGCCCCCTATTATTATGTTTAAGTGGCATGCCTCAGTATTCATTCATTCAGCCATTCAGAAACGAAAGTTGTGTGGCTTATTCCACCAAAACAACAAGCACATTTCATGTCTGATTTTCTGATCCTAGTTTAATCGTAGACTGAAAATGATGTTCAATTCAGCATTTTCACTGAGAACATGACTAACATCAAGAAGTACACATTTTTCAGCTACGACCGGTTTAACTTCAATTCACTTTTATTTGTATAGTACGTTTTACAATATACATTGACACAAAATAGCTTCATAGAAACCCAGACAGAGATTTCCGTTTAGATCCTGAATGAGCAAGACAGAGGGGATAGTAGCAAAGTAAAACTTTCTGAAACAAGATGGGGAAGGAAACCCTTACACTTATAAGTGTAACTGGACCTTCTAGGGCCTCTAGACAACGTCTAATTTAGCTAGACTGTGAATACCTTTCAATGGAGAATTTCTGTTAGAAAATTGTCTAGACAAAGACAAGAATTGATCTGCCTTCCAAATATTTTCAATTCTAAGATTTTACATTGTATTATAGTTTGTTTGTTTGTTTGTTTGTTTTAAATCTCTGTCTTTTTCTCCCGTAACTAGTACAATGACAAGAGCCTCTTGTATCGCAGGCATTACATGAGTAGTAGTTTCATATGCTGGATCCAGATAGACTCACAACTCAAGCAGCTGTCTAAATGCAGCCTCCAGGGTCAAACTGACTTCTTGCTAATTTTCCTGTTTCTCTGGACTGATTGTGCTTCTGAAGACATAATTAGTGATGAGCACAGGATGGGTTCAGCTTCCATCAAGGAACCGCAGTTGCTTTGAAGTTCTGACTCATTTCAAATAGGATTCTTCGTGTTTGTGGTCAATGGTTTTGTGTTTCTTCAAATTTCTTCAAATTTCCCCAAATTCCAGTCTCACTTTGATCAAAAAAGTTGTCAGAATACTGACGGAAAAGTATATCTGGCTTCAGGCAGTCCACGTTAAGCAGATAATTGGGGTTTTCCGAACTCGCCAAACTATAGGAGTAAACTGCGATCTGAACCGATTACTCTACAGGTGCTGAATCCAAATGAAACTAGAGAAAAGGTGTGTTCAGGCTCATGTTTGTGTAATGCGTATGGCATGTTAAGGTCTTTAATTTAACATCAGTGTTGATCCTGTGCTTAGTGTCCGCATGGTATTATAGCTAATGATAAATATGAGCTAAGAGTGGAATATAAAGTGGCATAGCTATTAATAAACAGCTGAAAAAGTACAGTGGAAAATACAGGGCTAAATATTTTTCTTCAAGGTGTGTTAAGCTAATACCACAACACCTCTCCTCCTGTTTCCCCTGTCACAGCTTTTCTGACAGCATATCTACAGATTGACCAGTTCATTCCATTACTTCATGTGTATATTTAATCACGAGGGTGCCAGATATGGTTTAATCCATGGTTTCTATACAGGGATATTATTCTTCTGTAGAAGTGTTTTAAGTCTTTTGTCCTGCTGAAGTGGTTCCTATAGTTGTGTTGATTTGATGCCTCCAGAGACTCATCTAATTAACTTGACTTAAGTTTTGGAACAATTCTTAGACAGCCGAGAGGGAAAACCCAACATATACTGAGGTGCTAGTTTATTAGATTCTAAATTGGTGTTCTTAATAACGTGGAACCTCTGTGTATACATACATACATATATACAGCACACTGTTTTGGGTGTTTATTAGATACTACTATCTGATAAGTAATAAACTGACAACTCGGTGTGTATTTGTCCATTGACACCCAGGGTGTATAATGGCACTGGTACCATGAACAAACCCTGACAACAGAGCAGTTATCAGGGTTTCCTAATGAGTTGTGCTACATGGAGCAGTGCTTCTCAGGTGTCCCGTCTTCAGGCTTTTACCCGGGCTGTTGATAGACAAACCGTACGTTCTGGGAAGTTCAAGTTAGCACCATTAGTCTTTCAGCATCAGGGGTAGGGCTTCAGAGATGCCACTCCTTCAATGCTCTTTGTTTACTGTCCTGCTTAATTAAGATCTCCATGTCTCTTAGCAAATATTTCCTTGCCTTCTGTTTCCTCTTGCCCTTCTCAGAGAGGTAGTCTCACATGGGTTTTTATTTTGCTTACAGCAGAAGAATGTGAAGGAACCTTTACCCACCATTAGCATAGGGAGGGGCAGGTATAGTTTATAAGTTATAGAGTTTATAAGCTGCCCAAATCAATTGGCACAAAAAGTATATTATATTTTGTATTCACAACTGTGGAAGTATACGTTTGTACTTATCCTATTTATTTGTCAATTTGTTTACACAGTATAGTGTAATTTTTTTTAAATATTTTGATATTGAAATATCTGATGTAGCTGAAATCCGTAGCTGAAATCCGTAAGTAATTATACCCCCTATCTGTGCAAATTAATATCAGCTGGGTTAGTAAATTGATGGACTATAAAAAGGCTTTTCGTTACCAAGGTGTCACACAAGAAACATCTCATGATGGGTAAAAGCGAATAGCTCTCCCAAGACCTTCACAACCTTATTGTTGTGAAACATATTGATGGAATCGGATACGGACGTATTTTAAAACTTCTGAATCCTCCAGTAAGCACCATTGGGGCCGTTATCCACAAGTGGAAGCAACATCACTCCGTCATCAACTGACCACGCACAGGAGCTCCTCACAAGATTTCTGACCAGGGAGTCAGAAGAATAGTCAGAAGCGTAGCCCAAGAGCCAAGGACCACTCGGAAAGAGCTCCAGAAACACTTGGAGGCAGCAGGTACCATCGTCACAGAGAGAAAAATAGGCAGTGCACTCCACTGCTCACGCTCACACGCAATACTCCATTACTAAAGAAAAGGCATGTCGAAGCGTTTAAAGTTTACTACGACTCATCTGGACAAGCCTATGAATTACTGGGAGAGTGTAGTCTGGTCAGACGAGAGCACGATTTAACATTTTGGCTGTCATACTACACACCATGTTTGGAGAAGAAATGGCACTGCACATCACCCTAAAAACACTATACCATCTTGAGAAGAATCTGCTGCCATCCACCAGGAGGATGAAGATGAGACGTGGGTGGAGCTTCCAGCAGGACAACGATCCAAAGCATACAGCAAAGGAAACTCTCAATTGTTTTCAGAGAAATAAATCAAGGTGTTAGAATGGCCCGGTCAATCACCTGACTCGAATCCAACTGAACAAGATTTAAAGACAATATGTTTAGAAGAACGGACCAAAATCACACCTGAATACTGCGAACATTAATCTCTTCATACAGGAAGCGTCTTCAAGCGTCATTACAAACAAAGACTTCTCCACTAAGTATTAAATACATTTCAGTTAACGTATTCAATACTTTTTTCCCGTGTCATTCCTCTTTATTACACACAACTTCATTTATGGTCTTTAATGTTTGGATTTCTTGAGTTAATACCAAAGTCTGGTAAAAAAAAATTTAATGTGAATAACCTCATTGGAGAATTCAGCAACTTACCCTATAAAAAGATGAACTCATACATTATCTGTAATAATTTTTACAGTAATTACTTGTATCACATTTTCCATATCATACTGTTAACTTGAGTTTCCAGTAAATACTATAAAATAATATACCTTTCTTATACATATAAACAGTAAAATAAATGACATTTTAATAAAAAAAATGTACTAAATTGTAATAAATACAGATGTTTCATTTTGTTATTCAGATATCATTAAATTTAGAAGAAAAAAAAATGAGAGAGAATACACCATTTGCTCCATCAATTGGAAAATTTCAACAATGCTACAGCCACCTGTAGCAGGGAGCCAAGGAATCGAAACGGGCTGTGCTCTCTGGGTCAGAAGCTCAGTATACTCTCGTTCCCCTGTTAATCACAACTCATGTGTGTATATATTTCCCCAGAGTGTTGTACGCTGCCCTATAATGCAGCATGAGGAAAAGATGTGGAAGCATGTGTTAGCCTTCACGCTCCCCGATTGATAGCTGTCGTGTGATCTGGGAGAGCTGGTTGGAGGATGGAAATTGGCAGGTGAACAAATTGGGAAGAAAAATAGGGGATAGAAAATACAATAAAACAAAACATGTGGTCAGTCAGATTTAAGAGAACATATTACGTTCTCCAAAGCTCCAAAGATTTCATTGTTTATATTAAACTTAATTTAAACAAGTTTCTAATTACTAAATTGGATTATGTAGGGAGAGCGTGATCAATTCACATATTATTAACGTAAACCAATTACATTATGAAATCTCACAAGGATGATGGCATTGAGAGGAACTGTAACTATAATACTAAATTAACACAATCAATCTACCTATGGTAGAACATCCATCCATCCATCCATCCAGCCATCTTCTATGCCGCTTATCCTTTTCAGGGTCACGGGGAACCTGGAGTCTATCCCAGGGAGCAACGTACACAAGGCGGGGTACACCCTGGACAGGATGACAATCCATCGCAGGGCCTATGGTAGAACAGTGTGATGGTAATGTGGCCGTTGTAGAATGCCACTGATCTGCGTTCAGTCCTCAGTTAGGACTTCACTTTGAAAATACATGATCAAATCATGTTGAATGTACAAAAACAAATTAATGTACGCATTTCAATTAAGTAATTTTTTTTTTCTGTGCATTTGTGCTTTGGAACAACTAATCGGCAATAGACTACACTCTGAAATAGTGCAGATGTCATTTAGAATGGGAATCACTGTTGATTCTGTGTTGATACTGCTCGCTGTTAGTTACTTGTTGATAATTGAGTTATGAAAAACTGAAGCTTCGGAGAAAGACCATGCCTGAAGCTCTTCCTTCTTCCTAGTTAACGTTCCATAATCCCATCTCTCTTTTTTTCCACACTACATTTTACATGTATTCATTTAACAGGCGCTTTTATCCAAAGCGACTTACAAATGAGAAAATACAAGCAAAGTGTTATAAGCGGAGAACAATACAAGTAGTGTTATTAAAAATACAAGATTTTTAATTGAGTTTTAGAGAAGCAGAGTATGCAGAGTAGAAGTGTAAGAGCCAGTGTAAATGCAGGACGTTTATATATATATATATAAGGTGGGGGGGGTGCAAGTTAGGGGTTAGTTAAGTGTTCACGGAAGAGGTGGATCTTTAGCCGTTTTTTAAAGATAGTGACAGATTCTGCAGTCCGGATTGAAGTTGGAACTTCATTCCACCACTAAGAGACAGCCAGTTTGAAGGTCGACCTCGTACCTTACTGAGTAGGCACTACCAGGCATCGGTCGTTAACTGATCGCAGGTTGCGTGAGGGAACGTAAGCCTTCAGGAGAGAGTTGAGGTAGGGGGTGCTGTTCCAGACGAGGTCTTGTACGTGAGCATCAAGGCCTTGAATTTGATGCGGGCGTCTACAGGAAGCCAGTGGAGGGAGATGAAGAGGGGTGTGACATGGGTTCTTTTGGGTTTTTTGAAGACAAGGCGTGCTGCTGCACTAGTGATGACGTTTCTTCCCATCTCCTTCCTACCATATAATAAATCCTACCCAAGAGTTTTTTACTGGGGCCCTAGAGGGGGATAATTTTGGCTATAAAGTGCAAAGCTAAAGCTGTCCAGAACCCATGTTCTACAATTTTCTCCACCATTTTACAATTCCACAATCATGCAATCATTCTTCATGTTATTTCACAAATTGTTCTTTACTGAGGATATTATTATGGATAAAGCCTTACTGTACTGTATTCTACGGAGAATCACTCAAAATTCTTTGTTTTGCTGTTCTGTTTTCTGTTCTGTTTTAAAATCCTTATTGCGTATAATAATCACCCGAAGTTCTCATGGGTTAACAGGAAGACATTAAACTCCACGTCATCACTTCACAAATGTCCACAAGCAAATTAAGCAAGTGCCTGCACCTTCTTCAAATAAATGCCATTCAATGCACACTATGTGAAGCAGTGGCATTGAGAATGTTGCCTCATCGCAGTTCTGTCGTTAGTTGCCAAGTATCAGATGATTGAGTCATTATTATCTATATATATAACGGCAGCTAGCAGTCACTTCCACATAGCATTTGAGTGGCCTCACTGGACACAGCGCTGGCATGAGTGCATTCTCATCTACAAGATCTCATCTACGGCAGACATGTTGATAGGTTTATTCATATTCCGCAGTATCAGTACCTTTGACAGGAATGCTAGGTTTGGTCACAGCATGACATTTGAGCAGAGATCCCCTAAAATTGACACGTGCTGACCTACAATATAACCAAAGCAATGCATCGACTCATCTGGCTGTAGTAATGGCCAGTAAAAAAAAAAAAATGTCTTAAGTGAAAGCCATTTTAAATCCAAATCTTCCAAGCTAGACAAGCTACTTAGCACCAATCGTAGGCCCATTGTACGGCCATTGTTTTTCCTGAAGGTCCGAGGCTGCAACTTTGAGTGGGAAAAAAATGTAACAGGTTTACGCGCTCTTCCGATTCAGGTGAATCTGGTAAACTATTAAAGATTTCATTTTTGAACACATGATGTATTGAAGGGTTAGGCAAAAATAAACAACCGTTTAACTTCTGTAAGGCTGTTCTTTTGCATATTTATCATGACAGCAACATTACATTGCCCTTGTGGCTGAATATTTCCATGATATATAAATAGAAATAGAATTAAAACTGAAATAGAAAATATTCTGAATGTTTTCACCAGCACTACAGACATATATCACATTAGCAATGACTCCCATTTAACTACAATCTGTTGAAACAGCTCTCAATATACCTGCACAGAAATTGGCCTTAGGTGAAGGAGCTTTTCCTTGAAAACTTAGCTGAGATGGTTGGCAGATTTGAGGCCTGAACATGTAATCCCCTGACATTTTTCATAGCTGTCAGAGTATTTTGCTGCCAGTTAGATGTCAAGAGAAAATGAATGATTGTATAAAGAATCCTCTATATCAACATAGATAATATCTGAACTAGTTTACCTGGATGCAGTACAAGCATTTGAAGTGGATTTGCATTTAAAAGGCTTTCTATTAAAAATGATTACATTGATCTTTGTAGACTAATGTTAATTAACAATAATAAATAATAATAATAATAAAAACTCAATCAGTAATCAAATGCCAGTTTTAATCACTGCTTTTAAGAAGATTGAATTAATGTTTTCTTGGCATTTCTTCTTATCCCTGCTAATCCCTATCCTTCAGTTCCTAAGCTAAATTGTAATAATGTTGGTTATTTGAGCACTCAAGCCATGCAAATATCTCCTCTGGGTAGATGCCAAGCTAATTATGTTGAAAGTTGAGTTGCAACTCTTGTTTATTATGAAAAGAGGATTAATGATCTGTCCATGTTGAAATTCTATAGTTTTATATCTTTTGTAATAGAATGCCATTCTTTCTTTTCGGTGTTACTTTTTATAGATGGCAAAACGCATTTTCTTATTTGTAGGAGGTCATTCTCCTGGATTTCTGGATGTGATGGTTAAGTTAGAATTGAAACGTGTGTATCTTAGGGTTCAGGAGGTGACAGTGGAGTGACACAGGCATGTGGTGTGCTTAAACAGGTGTTTATTGTATACCCTTACAGGTCAAGATATTTGGCTTTGGTGAAGTTGTAGTTAAGGAAGTGTGTAGCTTTTCAAAGTCTCTCTCTGGCCTTTGAAGAAACCAAACTTACATCATTAACTGGGTCAGCTTTGGTATCAGTAGTATATTTAAAATAAATAAATAAATAAATAAATAAATCCATAGAGAATAGTATAGTCACTTGCTTATTCCTGAAATGTGTGGAGCCAGAGGTCTGTGGAGAATTTATGTTAGTACATGTTATAATACCGTTTACTGTGTGTAATTTGGTGGTAAACACAGCTGATTCCAACAATCCAGCAGTCCCACAGTTAGGAAAAACTCTGTCAGTAATCCCTAATTGCATGTTATTACTTCTTTAGTTTTAACCCCAAAGAAAATCAGAAATGCTGTCAAAATTGATTCCAAAATCCTGTGGATCAAATTGACATGAACTTGTGCTGTAGAGTTGTGTAATGGTGCGTGCTAAATAATGATTAGGAAAGAGACTGCCATCTAAAGATGAGTGTTTCTGTCATCACCTTGCAATATAGGTTTTGTGTGTACATTAATTAGCCTACAAAGTAAATGTTTTCATCTATCTTCCCATATAGTATGAATTAAACATTTTGTTTCAGTATGTCTTCAATCTCTGCTCGGACTGCGGGCTGCAAACTTCCCCCGATTCAGAAGCACAATAAACCGGTATGTGATTTTCAGATCTTCAGGAGCACAGAAATATTCCTCCTGCTTCTTTATTCATTTCTATATGACCTGGAGTAGCACACTGAAGTGCCCTTCATTTCAAGCATTCTAAGCATTCTCTTTGGAGCTATGCAGCACAGATTGGGGTTATCATCAGAGCCTGCAGATGGCACTCTCGGTCCTGAGCCTCGGGTCTAAATGATGTTGGGCCAGAAGGATTGCAAATTAGAATATATATTATAATTAAATGAAGAAAAAGAAGAAGAAGAGGAAGAAATTCACCACTCTTGTTATTAGGTTATTAGGAAAATTATATGATTTTTATTAAGAAGAAAATGTTGTTTTAATCAAACAGAACCTTTATTATTATTATTATTATTATTATTATTATTATTATTATTATTATTATTATTATTATTATTATTGTTGTTGTTGTTGTTGTTGTTGTTGTTGTAGTTGTTGTTTCACTACATTTTACATTTCTTTTTCAATCTTATTTGAGGATGTAAACATAAACAAAACATACCTTCCATGACGGAAGAACAGCACTAAATATGATCATTTCATATCAGAAAGAACAGCACGATCTGTTAACTCAATTTTGCAACCCACTATAAGTACTGAAACATGCATACATTCAATTACACCTAAGCATGTATCATTTGTTCTTATACACAAAAGAAAATAAGCTTGTATTTTGCCCCACAATTAAGGTATGAAGACAGTAATTTACAGATGTGTCAGTTCCAGTTGTAGTACTGTATATCGGAGGTGTATCGTTCCAGTGTAACACATATTTATTCCTAGTGTGTAAAGTTTCTGGCTCATGTCGTTACTGTAACTAACCGATGGCAACAACAAAATGTTCAATAAAAATGAAGCATTTTCAAAATTGTATCTATGACTCGCTCCGTATAGAGCAAAGCAAAAAAAAAAAACAAAAAAAAAACACTGCCATTATATTCTGATCACATTTTCTTAACACATATCACATTCCAGGCAGATACAGTAACCAAATATAAATATTGGTTGCATATTGACAACATTATAAGAAACAAACTCTTCCTCAAATACAATATTACAGGAGCAAGAACAATCTGAAATTTCACATCAGTATGCAACGCACTAACACTAAATACAACAATGATCAATTGTACATTCAGAACTTTCTCACCTTGTTCTCTTGTATTTTTCATATTTGTTTCTCTGTTTAATAACAGCCTTCACTGCAGTCTGATGTAGAAGAATACGATACATCCTCTGCGAGCAGTAAGCAGAACCACGTAAGTACTTACAGGCCAAGTATTTACTCCTTACTCTAAACTTGGTACCATTTTTACTTGGAGTAGGTGTCTTTTTTGTCATGTTCTTCAGGTGGTTGTGATGACGTGATCTTTAGCAAAAGATGATGCTCTTCCCAAACTGGGCCTATTAACACAGCCTATTCTCTGCAGCAACTTAATGAGTGCCATTGACTGGTGTATCATAAAGAGAAGAATACATGGTATGATAAAGTAATTCAAGTGGGATAAAAATCGATCAACATTCACAAAAATGTTTATCTATGAATGGATGGATGGATGGAAGAATGAATGTATACATGAACGCTCTGTCGTTTGGAACATCAGACATAATCTGACACCATACTGATGCCCACAAATGATATGATCCAACCATAACCTTTATGTGGTTTTGAGTCCCAGCTCCTCATGAATGGATCTCAGAATATAGATTGTGATGTGATGAAGCCCCTGTGGTATGTCTGCTCTGCCCATGCATTCTGTACCAATGGTGACAATCTGTTCAAGTGGCAGTTTGAAGCAAAGTAAACATGCTTTCTTTTTACTCGAACGTTTTGCTCTTTCCTGCGGAGGATTTCATCTGAAAGACGGCATAAGGTCTGTCTTTTTCAAAAGGAGACCTTTGAGAATGTTCCTTAGCATACACAGTGCTTCTTAGCTTACAGTTTTTCACATCCGATATGACGAATGCATTCAGCTAAAGTCACACAGGTACAATAAAGACAAAACATATTTAGTTATAGCTATTTTTTTTTTTTGGAAAATCACTGGATGAAATTTTACAATTTCATTTAATTTTGCCAGTTAAACAAATTAAACTGTTTGTGCAATACATATCTGGACATATCTAGATGTAAACTTTATTTATAAAGTTTATTTAAACTTTATATATAAAATTATTTCGGTGACTTAGTGGTTAGCACGTACGCCTCACACCTCCAGGGTCGGGGGTTCGATTCCCATCGTGGCCCTGTGTGTGCGGAGTTTGCATGTTCTCCCCGTGCTGCGGGGGTTTCCTCTGGGTACTCCGGTTTCCTCCACCAGTCCAAAGACATGCATGGTAGGCTGATTGGCGTGTCTAAAGTGTCCGTAGTGTATGAATGGGTGTGTGAGTGTGTATGTGATTGTGCCCTGCGATGGATTGGCACCCTGTCCAGGGTGTACCCCGCCTTGTGCCCCATGCTCCCCGGGACAGGCTCCAGGTTCCCCGTGACCCTGAAAAGGAGTAAGTGGTATAGAAGATGGATGGATGGATGGATGGATGGATGGATGAGTTTAGGTTAGTCTTGAGTTCATCACACAATATGTTTTCTCCATGTCTGAGGCATGCATTGCCTGAATGTCCCCTCAAGCATCCATAGCCTTACTCTGTCATGTGTGCTGCTGGTGTATAGTTTCAATCTCCTGGATGAGAAGACTTCAACAGAATTTAGTTGTTTCTGGCCCTTCTTTTGTTGTATGAGGATATCACTAACAAATTCAGATAAATGAGGTAAACTGTTTTACATGATCCCATGAAAATGCCTCTCTCAAGATTCAGGACATGGTCAGTAAGAGTGGCTCGCATCTCAACTCTTTTGAGGTCATTCTTCTTTGTGTGCTACCCCCTCCACCCATTTCTTCTTTCTTTTCTCCTCTTCCTATTGTTTGTCCTCTGCCTACTGCCCATCTTTTTTATTTATTTTTTTTTTTACCTCTTCCAATTTTCTTCTGTCCTCCTCTAATCCTTGTCCTTTTGCTTTTCCTCACTCTTCCCTTCTTTCCAATGATTCAACTGCCTCTTATTCTTACATTAGTTTTTTCTCCAGGCTCTTCTGTGGTTTGTTCCGGCTCCAGGTATTTAAATAACTCATTTTTATACATAGGAAAAGGAACAGTTTAGCAATTTGCACTTTCTATGTTGTGTGCTTTATTAATTGAGCTGATTAAATTACAAGTTAAAATGCTTTCACTTTATAAGAATTTTCATTGTACATCATTATTGAATCAGAATTTGACAGTTAGCAAATGTTTATAAATTATAGTTCGTGCAGTTCATGTCATTAATATGTGTCAATCATAGTCATTCAGAATTTAAAGTAAGAAATGTTTAAATTAAATAGCACTTAATATATTCAACTCATATCTATATGTAGTCACTCATATGTATATGCTCTAGTATAGGATTATTTATGACAATGAAAAAAAGTTATTCCAAACTGGGAAATGAATACGTGTTCCTATGTGGGAGTTCATGTAGCTACATGTGTGCACTCATGATTACAACTTACATACATTTTCCTTTACCTTTATATCTTTCATGGCAGAGTTTTATTTGTTGTGCTTAGGAAAATGATGCGAATGTTTTAGTGAACCATGAATAAAATGTTAATAACATGGTCACGATAATAACGTGGTTTTGCGCATTTTATGCAAAGTGTTTGGTAGACAATGTGTATGCGATTTTTAATTTGTGTAAAATTATTGAAAATGTCTTTTGCTAAACTATTAGTTGTTCATAAGAGTGTGTGAATTGTTTTGAGAGCACTGATTATGTATCAACTGAGAAAACCATAAGTAACTCCTGACCAATGCCCTTTTGAGATGACAACAGGGGCAAAATTTATGTTCTCATTGTCATCAGCCAAGGCAAAAATGCTGCTTCTTCAACCTCATCATTGATCAGTGACTGACATAAACTGTCTGGTATGTCAGGCTACTCAGCGTCAGGTTTTGACAGAAATTCTGGCCCTTTTATGTGAAAAAGAAAACTATAGAGACCCCTGGAGGCATGCTCTTGAGGCTTTAAGAAGGTACAGTACTCACATATTTCCACTGTCTGACTTTTGACTGCTTTTTGATTTCATTTAGTCAAATAGCAACAAATCTTGCTAATTCATTTCTTATGTACTGTCTTGTCATTAAAAATATACACTCCTCAAGATCCAGATCCAATCAGCCTGTCCATCTTTGTGGCAATGGTAGCAAATATGGTATATTGGAGTGCTGGTAATTATGTACATTGTACTTTGAGGTTGTTTTTTTTTTTTTTTTTGTTGTTGTTGTTTTTACAACAAACAGATGGCTGCTCCATTTACTGGTCTATGACATTAGCAATTAAAGTTAAAGTATGACAAAATTTGTTTTAACTGTCTGTCTGTCAACAATGGAGTCTGTCAACTCACTGGTCCCTCAGCAGTGCCAGCGATTCTGGCATGTTGTGATTCCACCCATGCAGAATATCCAGAGAGAATGAGTGGGGATAGAAACCTAGGTAGATCTTAGATCTTAGTAACCATAACCTTACCGAGCTTCTCTTGCTGGTAGTGTGTCCTTTTCCACAGCTGTTAGACATCCAGTTGTTTACCTTGAACACTTCCTCAACAATTCTGGTCCTTTGTATACCTTTTGAGTATATCACCTGCACAACTTGGCAATGAAGTTATACCCCAAAAAAATGGATGCTTTTTCTGTATTCCTCCAGTTCCTGTGTCAAACATCTCAATAGGTCAAAATTCATATTAGGAACTTGGTGAAACTTCTATAAGAAATTATATAAGACACACATCAGACATAAAGCAAGTTACAGATCCACAGGGAAACAGTGGGCATAAGGGCACTGGATAGGACACCATGCATACACACACTCATTCACACCTAGGGACAATTTGTCTTTTCCAACACCCCTACTGGCATATTTATGGAGGTGGGAGGAAACAGTAGATCCCAGAGAAAACCCATGTAGACTTGGACAGCACATGCTGAAACTCAGCACAGACACCAACCTGACCTCAGGCTCAAACCCATGACCCTGGAGCTGTGAGTCAGCAACACTACCCACTGCTCAACCAATTCATGGTATCAGGAAAAAAGGTAATAGCATTTGGGCATGGTCTACTTCACAGACAGTTTATTGGGTCATGCAGCTGCTTCTGCTCTGGCTTTACAATGTAAATAAGAGGTGTGCATCAGGACTGAGCTCATGCTGGATCCAGCAAAAAAAACGCTGCTGGAGCAGGTGTTTTATTATTTTCATATAGGCAGGCTTGTGGGATAAAGAAAGGCCAGATTGATGAACATGAGTGTGTTATAGACATAGTGCGATGTTTGTGATGAGTTTACAGTTTAGTTATTACTCATTAATCTTCAGTAAAACCTTTATCCTGGTCAAGGTTGCAATGGTTTAAATGCATAATTTATTTATTAAGTGTCTTAATTAGAAGATACCAAGGGTAGCTACTAACAAACATATGCGAATGCAGTGGTCTGGTTCCTTTGTCAAAAGGCTGCCAAGTACAGAGCTGTCTCTCACTCGATCTGTTTGTTAAACACTCTTTGCTGGGTGGCTGAGAAACTCCACTGAAGTGCAGTCTGCTAACTAATGATCCCAGATAACAGTAGCCCACTCCAGCAGATGTCCTGTTAGTAGAGACGTCATGTAAGCCGCAAATGTTCTTTCTGAGGCAAACTGATGTGTTTTGTCAGCAGACAAGTCACCAAAGGAAAAATGAAGCACTCACACAGGTAAGCTGTAAACACTGGCATAAAAAAGCCTAAACAGGGCACAGGCAACAGAAATCAGTCTCTAGCAACTGGACGAAGCATTGTTCCTTCTCAACTTCCTTGCTGCAGATTTGCTTCGTGGTCAATGGCTAACCTTTTAGCTTTGTGATCCCTTCATTTTTTCTCTTATTGTTTTATTATTATGTTGCCGTAAAATTCGTAACGTAGTGTAATGACAAAAACTGCTATCTCACATATTTGCTGTGAGAAGTTTTTTTATCTGAAACGCAAGAGATTTCCTGAGATTTTTTGAGATATGTCCAGTATAGCCTATGGCTTTAGTGCATCACATCAGTCCAAATATCCAGAACACACTGCATTTCTGTAGTGCTACAGTTTTGTCCTGTGGCTGTTTGAGTGTTTCCATGTAGCTGAGTATCTCTACAAAATATGTTACCCACAACTGATACACAGCACCTTTGATTCAATTCAATTCAATTTTATTTGTATAGAGATTTTAACAATAGGCACTGTGACAAAGCAGCTTTACAGAAATATATAAATTCTGGATACCAAGTTCTGGTTGATAATTTTATCCCTAACGAGCAATCCAGAGGCAATGGTGGCAAGAAAAAACTCCCTGAGACGACATGAGGAAGAAACCTTGAAAGGAACCAGCCTCAAAAGGGAACCCATCCTCATCCGAGTGACACCGGATAGTGCAATTATAAATAGTATTTATGTGTATGTGAGTTCTATAACTGTATACTATATGGTGTGCAACTGTGTAAATAGATATGTATGAGCTTATGAGCAATTTATGAGCTTAAGTATGAGCTTAAGAGTAATTTCAAAATTCATTATATTTACTTCCTGCGATTAGCTAGATTCTACATTCAGACTGCAGTTAATCCGCTCTATAGTTCACTTGGAACCAGACTCATATCACCTCATTCAGAACGTTTTGGGCAAGTAGTTTTGGTCTACATCAAATGTGATTGCAATGTTCCTACCTGTCTAAATGAATATAGAGAAACACACTGTTTACATAAAACCTTTTAAGGATGCCCCAGAAGGACAGTCAAAAAACCCTTGGGGGTTCCAGATTTTACCTTTTTTTTTTTTAGAAGTGTATTCCAGACTGTTACACTTGTGACATTGAAGAAAGAGAAATAGAAAGCATGATACATGCAAATATTTCACAGTAATTGTCATATCATTATTCCGATCGTGCACTGCGGCCTACAAATATGGCCGCCATGGACTGCAATTCCCAGAACACTCATTCACTCGCGCACACCTGTACCCAATCTCACACACAATCACACCACAGTTTAAAAGGACTTTCAAGGCATTCACTCTTTGCGAAGTAGTGAGTGTTATCACCGTACCAAACGTTTGTACCCTGTTCCTCATTTCGATTCATGTTCTTTGATCTTGTTTCTGGTTTCTCGTTCTCGTTTCTCGCCTTGTTTATGCCTGTTTGTAGATCGCCTGACCCATTGCCTGTTTTTTTTGCCCACGTTATTGTCTCATGATTTGGATTTGTCTGCCTGCCACTCTTTATTAAAAGCTCTTATCTGCACTTGCATTATAAGCACTAACCCTCATTACGTTGAATACGTGACAGTAATGGAACAGTATATAAATGATAAAATAATAATATAGCATTGGTTCACTTAACCTACTGAAAGGTAATTAAGCTGATAAACAAAAAGCAAACACCCATAATACCATTCAGTTCTGAGAGGGTGTGTCATTTATGAGAAAATAAGCCTGGTGCAATGTTGGGGGATACATTAAGAGAAAGAGAAAAGATCACTGTCATTGGCAGTCTGCCACTGAGAACTGAAAGCTGAAAGGCATAGTTTTACAAACACTCAGAGAGGCCTCTATCTCTCTCTCACAAGCGCACACTCATGCACAGCATCTTGCTGGCAGTCACTTCAGCCTAATCCAGTTTTCCACCCAGCTGCAACAGAAAGTCACCTTTTGGTGTTTGCACATTTGAATGCAAACAAGGGGTGGCTGTGGGGCAGTTTAGGGCTCACTTGGGTCTGGGTGTGAATGGGAACTGCTGTAGTCAGGCAGAAAAATGTGACAGGCAGCTTTATCACTGCTAGAATGCCTGAGCAGCTGAAAATTATAGCCTCCTTTGAGCTGGGATCCCCACAAACACCCACAGCCACACTGCTAAGTGTCTTGTGCCACAGCTCTTTCTTAGCATGTATGATTCTCTTTGTTCGCTCCCAGTACTGGTTTAGTTAAGTAGAGATTAACTCAAAATGACCAGTGGTGTTCTTTTTGATTGCTTACATGTTCTGCTAGTCCCTCTATGGACATACTGTACACCCACCTACTGATAACCCCTTTCGTTCAGCCCAAAGTTCTTTCCAATTATGAATGTGGTGACATTTTTGTCATATACATCAGGCTTACAAGCATTAGGTCATCATATCCACCAGTTCCACTGGTAAATATGTCATCTGTACAATAAAGAGTAGCTGTAAGGTAGTTACCAAGGAAAGCATTACTTGTTCTGAAAGAATGTTTATACGTCTGCCAGAATTACAATTGTTTCAGCTGAATGATGAGGTCATTAGTTCATTTGGACTTAATTGAGCTGCAGATGTTCAATAGTTGAGTCGGAATTCAGTAAGTAAAACAAATCTTAAACACATTGCCTATTGGATCAGTGAGCACATGTGGCAGTAAAGATCCTCTTTATTAGAAGGCACATTGCACTGATCCTTAACTCTATTTAAATCAAATTAAATATGAATTGAATATTAATTATTTAAAAGCTCCTAAAGTTGAGCCTGTAACTCTTAAAAGGGTAGACATTGAGAAACATGTACAGTGCATCCGGAAAGTATTCACAGCGCTTCACTTTTCCACATGTTGTTATGTTACAGCCTTATTCCAAAATGGATTCAATTAATTATTTTCCTCAAAATTCTACAAACAATACCCCATAATGACAACGTGAAAGAAGTTTGTTTGAAATCTTTGCAAATGTATTAAAAAATTTAAAAAATAAAAAAAAGCACATGTACATAAGTATTCACAGCCTTCGCTCAATACTTTGTTGAAGCACCTTTGGCACCAATTACAAGTCTTTTTGAGAATGATGCTACAAGTTTGGCACATCTATTTTTGGGCAGTTTCTCCCATTCTTCTTTGCAGGACCTATCAAGCTCCATCAGGTTCAATGGGGAGCGTCGGTGCACAGCCATTTTCAGATCTCTCCAGAGATGTTCAATCGGGTTCAAGTCTGGGCTCTGGCTGGGCCACTCAAGAACATTCACAGAGTTGTCCTGTAGCCACTCCTTCATTATCTTGGCTGTGTGCTTAGGGTCGTTGTCCTGTTGGAAGATGAACCTTCACCCTAGTCTGAGGTCCAGAGCGCTCTGGAGCAGGTTTTCATCAAGGATGTCTCTGTACATTGCTGCATTCATCTTTTCTTCGATCCTGACTAGTCTCCCAGTTCCTGCCGCTGAAAAACATCCCCACAGCATGATGCTGCCACCACCATGCTTCACTGTCAGGATGGTATTGGCCAGGTGATGAGTGGTGCCTGGTTTCCTCCAGACATGATGCTTCCCATTCAGGCCAAAGGGTTCAATCTTTGTTTCAACATGGTCTGAGAGTCCTTCAGGTGCATTTTGGCAAACTCCAGACAGGTTGTCGTGTGCCTTTTACTGAGGAGTGGCTTCCGTCTGGCCACTCTACCATACAGGCCTGATTGATGGAGTTCTGCAGAGATAGTTGTTCTTCTGGAAGGTTCTCCTCTCTCCATAGAGACACGCTGGAGCTCTGTCAGAGTGACCATCAGGTTTTTGGTCACCTCCCCGACTAAGGCCCTTCTCCCCCGATCACTCAGTTTGGCCGGGCGGCAGCTCTAGGAAGAGTCCTGCTGGTTCCAAACTTCTTCCATTTACAAATGATGGAGGCCACTGTGCTCATTGGGACCTTCAATGATGCAGAAATGTTTCTGTACCCTTCCCCAGATCTGTGCCTCAATACAATCCTGTCTCGGAGGTCTACAGACAGTTCTTTGGTCTTCATGGCTTGGTTTGTGCTCTGACATGCATTGTTAACTGTGGAACCTTATATAGACCGGTGTGTGCCTTTCCAAATCATGTCCAATCAACTGAATTTACCACAGGTGGACTCCAATCGAGTTGTAGAAACATCTCAAGGATGATCAGTGGAAACAGGATGCACCTGAGCTCAATTTTTAGTGTCATGGCAAAGGCTGTGAATACTTATGTATATGTGCTTTTTTGTTTTTTATTTTTAATAAATTTGCAAAGATTTCAAACAAACTTCTTTCACGTTGTCATTATGGGGTATTGTTTGTAGAATTTTGAGAAAAATAATTAATTGAATCCTTACTGGAACAAGACTGTAACATAACAAAATGTGGAAAAAGTGAAGCACTGTGAATACTTTCCGGATGCACTGTAGGCTAGAAAAATATTCATTCTAAAAATCATTGCACATGTACCTTAACCTGTTAAGTTATTAAGTGATCTGAAATAAAAATCTAGAATAGACATACTTATGTGGATTATGACACTGAATGCCATAAGCCTGTCCGTAAATAATGAACAAAAGTTCATTGCATTACTAAAAATGTAGTGGCAGCCAATTTCAACCCTTATTCTATATAATATTTCAAATATAATAACCCTATATAATTCTTCCTTAAGAAGCAAAATTTGGATCCCAAAATGGTTTGAGCTAATGTAAAATGAGGTAACATTTTCAGTTAATCTTTTACATCGTAATGGCTTCAAAGAGAAGAGGCAAGACTAGCCAGATCACGCTGATGTATAGCACCATACTGGTGTAATATAATTTTGCAAAGCCATCTCCAAAGTACCAAAACATGCTTAAGCACTGGTTGGTTTTAGATAATGAATGACTTTAATAAGTCTGTTGCTTAAGGACACGCCACCAAGAAATACTGTTTTTCCAGGTTGTAGGTAATAATACTTCTCTTGTTTCTCCCCCTCTCTCTCTCTGTCTCTCTCTCTCTCTCTCTCTCTCCTCTCACATCATTGAAAGTGAAAGACCGCCTGCTTTGTAGTCTGTGACCCAGTAACCGGAGATGTTCCTATGTAACTGCGGTTTATGGTGAATTGTGATCGCACAAGTATCAGCTGACTGTGCCCTGTCACATTTTTTTCCAAATAGTTCCCTTTGACAATAGGTTTTGGTAATAATAGTATATGTTTCCCTTACAGGAGAAGCCGTCAGTGCTATCTCACCACACCATCTCGTTTCTCATATTAGGCAGCAGTGATTGTTTGGTGAATAAAAGAATAGCTAGTAGGAATTCAGCAGGCATTCCAGCATAATGTACTTATGAGACGTGGCAGTTGGACATCTGTCTCAGAAGAAGTCATTAACAATGACTGGTTGCTAATCTTGCTTAGGTTATGACAGCAATTCTCATGCAGGTTCTGAAGAAGTTTGGTTTACACTTTAATAGCAGATGGAACTTCAACAGAAGGCCAGTAAACCTAAATTCTGTGCTTCATTTGTCACCCAAAAATTTAATTACACATACAGCCAGAACAAAATTAGCTATGTAATCAATAGTTCTCTCTCTCTCTCTCTCTCTCTCTCTCTCTCTCTCTCTCTCTCTCTCTCTCTCTCTCTCTCTCTCGCTCTCTCTCTCTCTCGCTCTCTCTCTCTCTCGCTCTCTCAGCTTGAGATCAGAATAGGCTGCCCAGCTGTGTTTTTCTGGGTAGAAGATGACCTGGACCCTCAAACCTCTGACAGTGCCTCTGACCAGGCACTGAACTGGAGTCATAGACAGTGAGGTGCTACGAAGCAACTCTCAACAGCTCTCATCTTAACATGCACAACAGATCCCACTGAGATAAAAACAAATGGGCAGCATCATTGAGTGCCACATCATATTCAAAAAGAATATATTCTACTAGAGTATGTCAAGGTTCACCTACCTGAACAGAAGGAAACCCATCAAATAAGCACTGTGATATAAAAATCCATGTTTGGTAGCCAAAATAAGGTCAACTTTCCATTCTTGAAGAAGCCTCAAGCTGTCTAAACAATGATAGTGGGACACAACAACAAGCAATGGGCAGCTAGCCTGGGAAAAGAGAATACGTCGCTTAGAATAGATACAGAAGGGAAATTGCTTTATTTTGCTTTGGTGCAGAAATATGGACTTGTTTTACACATATATTTGGCTAAATCGGACCCAGACAACATTTTCATGTTTATCCCAATATTGAAAAAAAAAATTATCATGTTCCGTGAATGGCCTGGGATTGATCAAGGTGGTGTACTAGAGTGATGAAATACCATTGTAAAGAAATCTAAAAATAGATGAAATATTCATGCAAGTATAGATGTCAGATAAGTTCAACCATATCAGGCCACAAACTCTGGCAGTTTTAATGAAATAATCAAATACTGTGTTATACTGAAACCTTTAATATTGAATTGTACGGTTATAATAACATAAATATTGCATCCTATTCTGCCCGTACCTGGAATACAACCTCAGTCACACTTGATTTGGCTAAATAAATACCAGTCCCGTCAACACTGTCATCAGAACATACACCTTTATCACAGATAATCTGTCATCTACACAATACATTTTGTTATTCCCTCTCTCCTTGAGATGGTGAGTCATGCCTTGCTGCAACCTGAGCAAAGTGGCAGAGTGTAACCGTGTTCGAGCTCTTCAAAAATGGGTTTGATCTTTAGCACTCTCTTTCTTGCTGTGCCAGAGTTGTCAGAGCATCACACACACACGTGCACGCGCACACGTGCACACACACGCACAGATGGTAAAAGGTCACTTACAGCCAAACCCATCACCCAAGCCATCCACTGTCGTATTGTTCACCCTATCTTGAAAGAGCATCTCATTTACCTGACATTCACCTTGTAATTCTGTTTCAGATATGTCATCAGATGTTACATATATGCCCTGTATGTGTTTATGCATTGTGTAAAGTACTAAGTTGCACACCGTAGCAGGAGTTTCTTGGCACCAAGGCAAACGGAGGTCTCTTTCCCTGAAGAATCCATGTCTTGTCACTTGTTCAAACCTGTTTTTGAAAGGAGCTTGGCAGATTCCCAAGTTCACTGAAACAGTCCTCAGCTGGTGTTGCCAGTTTATGAGACTAAGCCACGTAAGCAGAGTTATTTTGCTTCCAGAGCTTCCAGGAGGCTGTGTCATAGATGTGACCTTACACTGAACTAGCATTGGATATTGTTGAAATGTTCTTTGCAACAGACAATACTTGTGACTGCTGTCACGCATGCATGGCAGCATGATAGGAATATGTTGTATTTACATTATGTAACATGAATGACACTGTTGCAGAAGAGGTGGGGTTTATACAACCTGCAAATTTCTTTTATGTTCTCCTTGCATAACGTTTGGGGTGTAAACCTCTAACACACTACAGGTACAAACAAAAGGTAGTCATTCTTGATAAGAATCTAGTTGACCACTCATCACCGTATAGCTTTCATGACATTTTCTCCATGCCAGACAGGCCCAGGGAAATGCACATAACTAACTCACAGAAGAAAACTCTACACATGTTTGTTGTGTGTTCTTCAATCTCATAGATGTGAACAGGGCCAACCCAGGTCCTCTGACGCCCTCTGGCTCTGTGAATGTCTTGGCTGGGCAACGGACTACTTGTCACGGGCCAGAACGCTCAGGCTGGCCTAATGCCTGTAGCTCTGAAATCAAAAACTTGGCCTTAAATAAGAGTGAACTCTGGCTCTAGGTAATGCTCTAATTATCACTGGAGTATGTTAGGCCAGCTAAGCATGGTGTCAAGTCAACTTCAGGTACATGTGGATCATTACCTCTTTGTGGGTATTTCATTGTGTATTTCAGCAAGAAATAATACTTCAGTTGTCAATAATTACAAAAAGTGTCATAAATAGTATATAACAACTCTGATATAATACACTATAATATCAATAGGGATGGCATGGTGACACACCAGGTAACATTACTGCCTCACAGCTCCAGGGACCCCTGTTTAATCCTTTACTTTTGTTTAATTCTGAACTATCTGTGCAGAGTTTTGGATGTTCTGCCCATCTACGTGGGTTTTTCCTGGAAATGCAGGTTTTCTCCCATCTCCCAAAAACATGCTAGTAGGTGGATTGGCTGTGTTAAATCGCCCAATGTGTATACATAGTGCCCTGCAATGGACTGGCGTCCCATCCAGGGTGTATTTATTATACTGTGCTATATATATATATGATATTTTGCTATGTATTTATGAATAAAATGTATACTATAAAACAGTGCAGATATCATATTTAATAATTGGTGACTTGTTTTATTTTTCCACTATCACACTAATGAGTCCATGTTCTCATTACTATGGTTGCAGTCTTAGAAATCAAAACAGAGAGGACCAGGAGCAATGACACAGATTTAAAAAAAAAAAAACCTTTATAAAGCTAATTTCTGTTGAATTTGTTGCGAAGTGTCTTTTGAAATCATCTCAGTCATTTTATTTAGAAGTGATGCAGACTTAATCTGTCATTAAATGGTTCAGGACTCAGCTTTACCTTCCTTGGGTCTGTCACAATTTCCTAACTGTTTTTATTTCTTCTTTCAAGGAGACCATCAGAAATGATCCACTACATTCCTTTTCCTGACTGTGTTTGGCTGGAGGTGATGAAAAAGATAAATTAATAAATGTATGCTCATGTAGGCATATTCTGCCAGTGACAAAGTACTGTCATCACAAACCATTTCTCATTCCTCTGTTTATACTCTCTTTTGAATTGTTTGCACTTTGTATATTGTCACACATTTCTTACCTCACACATGCTCACCGTGCTATTGTTATGTCAGTGCAAAAATATGCCATTATGTTTAACATACTACTAGATAGAGCAGTCAGTCAGTTTAAAAGTTAATTCAATTCCATTGAAATCGAATGCACCTAAGCTAAAATGAACTTAAAGATAAACTTCACAGCACTTTTTGATCCATATTTATCCTGATCAGCCATAACATTAAAACCACCTGCATAATATTGTGTAGGTCCCCCTGGTGTCACCAAAACAGCTCTGACCCGTCAAACCATGGACTCCACATGACCTCTGGAAGTTTAGAGGTGGGGCCTCCATAGATCGGGCTTGTTTGTCCAGCACATCCCGCAGGTACATGATCGGATTGAGATCTGGGAATTTTGCAGGCCACCTTCTTCCATTGCTCCATGGTCCAGTTCTGATGCTCATGTGCCCATTGTAGATACTTTTAGCGGTGGACAGGGGTCAGCATGAGCAGTCTCATTTGTCTGACCGGACCCCGTAGGCATCAAGCTACAATGTTAATTAAATGTTTTATCATTTAATAAATAAACAAATAAATAATAAGAGTATGGGAGAATGCAATGACATTACATTTTCTTGTTTAGGGGACAGCAAGAGTACATGTATACTTATCCCCACTCTTTAGGCTATGGACATGGCTGCTTTACCACAGCAATCCTCCGATTATTTTTGCTCCTTTCTCAGAAAATTACAGTTTTCACTGCATTAAGTGGAAAAGCAGTATTGACGTATTCATCATGTGCTCGCTGGTCCTCAGGAAGGTTTTTGATTGAGTGCCATGACCACATTCTTTGCACATCTAAAAGGATGAAAAGAGAAAGTACATCGGCCTCTAATATCAGGCTTATGCAGGAACCGTTTATGTTTACCTCTATGCTGGCTCTGTGCTTTAATTATCCTGCAATATTGTTCTTCCATATTCCACAAATTGGGTGCAGGTTGCAAGCTGGTGCATGTCATGGAAAAAAAAAAAAATCTACACGAAGTGTAATTTTAGACAGATGCCACATATGAGGAAGTAGAACCAATGGGGAGGGAGATCTGTAATTACGAGCAGTTTGATGATATTTCCTTTAGTTACAAAATGGATCCGCTTCATTGTCAGTCATGGTGGGCAAACACAAAAAAAGGGTGTGTGGACCTCCAAAGTTGCATCGCTTCACAAAGGCTATAGCTGTCATTACTGTACAATACAACTTCTGGAATGTGTGCTAAGTGATACCCTAAGTTTAAAAAAAAACAAAAAAAACAAGTATTTTAATTCTATGGTCTTGTGAAGAAAATGTATTTTAAATGTATTTTATGAAGATTATTTTGCAGCCTCGATTGTACATCAAATGTTAAAAAATGAAAGGGTTTCGAGACCAATGAGATATTTAATAAATTACTCTGTGTGCTCTTTTTTGTGTGATTTTCAGTTAGTCTTTATCAGAGGAGCTGTTTTGTATGGTGTAACTGGTGCAGCATACATTGAGGGGAAATAAGTATTGGGACACTTTTGTTTTTGGCATTTTAATATACTGTAATTCCACTTCAAATCTACACAGATGTCTTTTGACTTGGTGCTTAGAAATATAAACAAAAACAACTATGCATTCATAAGCATCAAGAAATATATATTTAACAACAAAAATGTTAAAAACAAAACTGATAGAGAAAAAGTATTCAGACACTATGTTAAAAAAATATAAACAGAACAGTGAAGTAGACTTAGACACAAGACAAGAAATGCTGTAGAGCAAAGATGCCTTAAAAATAATGAAATTAGTCATTTCTACAGTTTGAAAAAAAAATGATAAAGAGCAGTAGACAGTAACAGACTAAACAAAGTCGCTGTTTGGTTTAACAACCCTGTGCACAAGCAGTTTAACAGAAATCCAGATACGGACTTAGATTTATTTCTAATGAGGTGACAGTGGCAAGGAAAACCTCCCAAAGACGACATGAGGAAGAAACCTTGAGAGGAATCAGACTCAAAAGGGAATCCATCCTCCTCTGGGTGGCTGTGCAATTATGAGTCATTATTCTTCCACAGCTGTACACTATAAAGTCAAGCAGTGCTACGTGTGCTTCAGTACAAGCATCAGTCTTTTCTTTTATTACATTATCAAAATGAAAATGTATCTTTAAATCTATAGTGTCTACGTGAAGATATTCACTGAAAAATGAATGAGACTTATGAGATTTTCAGTAAGTGTAAACTTTAAGCTAGCCCAGTGGGACCAATCTTTAACGTATCCGTGTGGTACTATCCAATATTCAGGCTATCTATTTGGGGCCATCCTTCATATCTGACCACTCGCTCACACCCTCATGAAAGTAAATACCTCCCACTCGTGACTTTTTTCGTTGCATCCCGCAGGTTCGTACCTGTAGTCTCAACCAGATGTCCTGTTAACCTTTCTGACAAGCCTTCTAAAAAATGAATAGTGTGCCTCGTATTTGTATCAGTATTTGTATCTGTTAGGAGCTAGTTATCTGTTATTTCTGTCAGTGGGAAGATGGTGACAATGTACACTGAGAGAATGTACTTGGTGTGTTAGCTTGTTCACCATTAAAAACATTTCTAAAATATAAGCACTGTGTTCATCTACAGCATTTTTAAAGGTCATCTGGAAAAACTTCTAAAGAGCTGTGTATTTCCCATACTTTTCTATCTCACACTTCCACACTGTCAGCTGTAAAGAGGAATTTCTGCTATTAATGCACACAGTTTGTCCAGTCATACAAAATAACAGAGAAGGATTACAATAATCTTAGTTTCGGTTGATGACGAAGGTGGCATGAGTATGAGGGACCACTATACCGTCTCACATACAAGATAAATGGTCATATTACTCAGGAGTCACATACTCCATCATACACGTTTGCATTCCACTGCTCAAAGGAAGGCAACACTGTGAGGCAGTAACTGAAATGTGTCTCGACTTATCAAGCAGAGGTTCAGTGATAACCAGAAGATAATTTGGATGGGGGACCTTTGGATTATGCAAACAGTAAGAGTGGCTAAGCTCCACGGCTAAATCTTTATGCAAAAGTAGATCATAGCATGGCATAATAGTGATTATAGGATTATTATATAATAGTGTAATGGAGTTTATGCTGCTTTAGTATAAATTTGGTATATATTGATAGGTTTTCACACTGCTTTACAAAGAAATGCTTTAATTTAAAATGTTGTGGTTATTCTTCAGTCGATGCAACTGTGTATAAGCACTCACTATCCATGGGAACACCTCAGCAATACTGGATAGGACCCCCTTCACTCTCATAGGAGCATCATTTCTTCCTGGCATGGACTACTCACAGGAAAGTTTCCCAGACCTTGTGATTCTGTTCTATGTTGACATGATTGTATCACATAATTGCTGCACATTCATGATGTGAATCTCCTGTTCTACCACATCCCAGAGGTGTTCTATTGGATTCAGATCTGGTGACTGGGGATGCAACTCTAAACCAAGTTCATGAAACCAGTTTGAGACAACTTGTGCTTTGTGACATGACACATTATCATGCTGGAAGTAGCCTTTACAAAAGGGGGCCATGAAGGGGTCATGTGGTCAGCAACAATACTCAGATAGACTGCGATATTCAAATGATGCTTAGTTGGTATAAAGGGACCCACTGTGTGCCAAGAAAACATTCCCCACACTATTACACCACCAACAGCAACCTGAACTGTTAACACCAAATTCTGACCCTACCTATCTACAGCAGATATTGAGATTCCTCAGACCAGGCAATGTTTTTCCTATCTCCAACTGTCCAGTTTTGGTGACCCTCTCCCTACTTTCGCCTTAGACTCCTGTTCTTGACTAAAAGGAGTAGAACCCAGTGTGGGTTTCTGCTGTTGTAACCCATCTGCCTCAAAATTCAGTGTGTTGTGCATCATGAGATGCTTTTCTGCTCAACCTGGTTGTAAAGTGGTTATTTGAGTTACTGTAGCCATCCTGTCAGCTTGAACATGTCCGGCCATTTTCCTCATTCAGTCTTTGATGTGATCATTAACTGGCGCTCTTCACCTGTATCTGCATGATTTTATGCTTTGTGCTGCCACCACATGATTGGCTGATTGGATAATTGCAAAAATTAGCAGGTGTACAGGTGTTATTATTACAGTGGATGCAATGCATGTACATTTGGTCAGTAAAGCAAAATGCCTAGTGTAAATGCTTTAATGTATCGTGTATATGTTCACATCACTGCTAACTGACGCACAAGTAATACCAAACAATGGAAGGCCTGACCACCCAACTATAGTTGAATTAAGCCCTTAGGATAGAAACTGGCACATTTTGCCATAGATATCAGTATTCTGTGCAGCACAAACAATATTATCAGCACAGACACAGCCATTGTTTAATAACTGGAGTGCCAGAGGAAGATTTAATGTCTCAGCCATATGAGAAGAAATAGGAGCCATAAAGTTCTGATTTATGTCTCATAATGAGAAAAAAAAATAAAAAATCTGACTCAAGCACTACGCCTTTGAAAATTCCCCCATAATATCCTCTGTTAGACTTTCAGTGCATGCGTCATTTCTTAGTGCTCTGTCTATAACTTAATTAAGTCTCATAATGACCAAGCAGTTATAATGTTTCATGCAGTTATGAAACATGTTCTATCTTGACAAGACAGTCAAAACAGTTGGGACATTCATTTGCGTTCAGACAAAATATGAGACCCACCTGTAGATTTAGGGTGACTTAGCTCTTGCACAAGTTTTCTAGATAATAGCTGATCATTGTGAAGCATCACACCCTTAAAATTGTTTCACTACACTACCATTCCAGTATTTCATTCCGAAAGGATGAATTTTACAGAACAGCTAGCATTCTGGCTAATTTGAAATTAATAAGTAAGTGGTTCTGTGAAGATTCTGTTCTTCCAAATAAGCCGTGACAGCAGCAGCCAGATCCAATCATGCCGCAAGCAGCAGTTCCACATACGGAGACAGGTAGGCAAGTATAAATCAGAAGTGCCTGTCAGATTCCAGGTGTGCACATGTGCACCCAGAATGGCCCATAATGTTCATGTTAGGAGAGAAAGAACTCTTCCACGACCACCCCATATCATTGGTGAATGCTTTGGCAATGACATGATTGTTGTTGCTGATTGTTGGGGAAATATTGAGAGAAAACTTACTTCAGTGATACGCTTTTAGCATTGCTAGCACAGGAATGCATGCAGTTTCAAAGGCTAGAACAGGAGGAGACATCCAAAAAAAAGTTGGGACAGTATGGAAAATGCTAATAAAAACAAAGGGGAATGATTTGTAAATGTACTTTGACATATATTTAAACAAAAAACATATAAAGACAAGGTATAAGATATTTTACCTAATCAACTGCATGGATTTTTTTTTTTTTTTTTTAAGATAAATGTTTATTTTGAACTTGATGCATGCAACACGTTCCAAAAAAGTTAGTACAGGGGCAGTTTAGGACTAATGGCGATGTGACAAGTTGAAATAAGAAGGTGATGAGAAACAGGTGAGAAAATTGTCTATTCATAGTATATAAGGAGCCTCCAAAAAGGCGTCACTGTCTTAAAAACCGTCATGAGTGTGTAATGGAGATCCTGACATGGGATCGGGAATACTTTGGTAAACCTTTGTCACTCGACACCATTCACCGCTGCATCCACAGATGCAGGTTAAGGCTTTAATATGCAAAGCAGAAGTCATACATCAACACTGTCCAGAAGCTCCGCCCACTTCTCTGGGCTCGGTCTCAACTGAGATGGACAGTAGCACAGTGGAATCGTGTTTTATGGTCCGATGATATTTCAAATAGTTTTTGTACAAAACATCTGTTGTGTTCTCCGGGCCAAAGAGGAAAAGGACCATCCAAGCTGTTATCAGCGTCAGGTCCAAAAACCAGCATCTGTCATGGTATGGGGGTGTGTCAATGCCCATGGGATGGGCAACATCTGTGACTGCACCATTAATATAGAACGATATGTACCCATTTTGGAGGAACATATGCCTCCATCCAGAGCAGGACAAAGCCAAACCACATTCTGCCCGGATTGGTTGCGTAAGCAGAGACCTGTCTCCAATTGAGAATGTGTGGCGCATTATGAAGCACAAAATAAGGCAACGAAGTCCCCGTACAGTTGTGTAGCTGAAGAAATGTATAACGGATGAATGGGGGAAAATTCCGCTTTCTAAACTTAACCAACTGGTGTCTTCACTCAGCATCCAAACGCTTAATAAGTGTTATTAAAAGAAAAGGTGATGTTACACAGCGGTAAACAGTCGACTGTCCCAACTTTTTTGGAGTGTGTCGCGGTCAACAGATTTGAAATGAGTGTATATTTTCAAAAATAAATTAAAATTCACAAAGTAAAACATCAAATAATGTGTTTTCAGTATAGTACAGGGTGAATTGAATTCTCAAACAACTCTTTTTGTTTGTTTTTTGCATTTTCCATACTGTCCCGACTTTTTCAGAATTGGGGTTGTACCATTCTGGTTATAATCTGGCCCGAAACTGCTGGAACTCGAGTCTATTTTGGTTAAACTGAATGATCCAAGTTCCTCTAACAAAATTAGAGTCTACAAAGCTTTTTTACACAGATATGAGCTAGGAAGATGATATTTAGACCTTTAGACAGTCCAGATTAGGCAGAAACAGCATTTGGATGAGGACCTAATGAATGAATGCCTGAATGAATGCACAAATGCATTTGTGGGACTGTGTTTTCAATTGGAATCCTCTTAAGCAAATTTTCTCCATTGTGTAAGACACCACAGAAGCCATACGAGATGGATGGGGCTGGACGTGGAGTCTGTCTCCACATAATTGTTTTTCTAACACTTCTAGCTACAAGTGTTAAGTTCTCCAAAAGGCTTGCCATTCAGAATGTCACAAACAAGATCAGTCAGAGCCAAAAACGAGAGGGCCCCAAGTAGCTTTTTCAAAACAAGATATTGTGATTCAGCTCATGGTGTCCAAGAGCTGATGCCGAGGTTGTTTGGCCAGCTGCCTTTTCAGCGCGGTCACCTATTGAGATGCTTTTGGCAATTCTTAAAGCAAGTGTTTTGCACCAATTATTCAAGGGCAATGCTAAGATCTGTTCGAACCTTCAGTTTGAAATTCCTCTTGACATCATCCTTCAAAATTGAAAAGCTTCACCCTCCCTCCTGCTCCTGGGGAAGAGAAAGGAGGGTTGGAGTGGACAAAATAAATAGCATCCCAAAGTTAGCTGGGTTTTGCATAGTTAACATTTCGCTAACGTGCAGGAGCTCTTCTCAGGGAGACTGGGCAGCATTTTTGGGGGGCCAGGCGCGTTGTTGTGGCGACGGCACTGAGGAGTGAATGAAGCAGATGTCAGTGTAATCCATCACCCCATCACCCCCCTTCAACCACCCCCCACCTCCCTTTTTTACCCAGTGCTGGGACACCCTCCACATTGCTGCACATCAATTAAAGCTTCTGCACAAGCCCTACCATTAACACGCCAGCACTTTCCTCAGTTCCTTCCCTGCCCCACAATCATCCGCACAGTAAAAACTGTCAGCGTCAGTGGCCAACCATAACTTAGCAGCAACAAATGTTTTGTGGCTGATGACTTGTTACCGCCTAGGTAATTTGAGGGATTGTCATGCCATTGATGACTCTTTTTTTTTTTTTTTTTTTTTTTTTAGAAGTCTGTTTTTTTTGGCTTCGAAGAATTCTAGTTGTGTAGTCGTTTACTTCATTTCTATTGGAGACGTGCAAAAGCAGAAATAGACATTAAAACAAGATACTTATTGTACACTTTTACCGCCAAATTATCCATGAAAGATTTCTGTTTGCTCTGTTTCTGAGTTACAAGAAAACAAGTAGAAGCTCTTTCAAACTGCTGAGGTGACTTTTATTAAGACTGTTCAAAGCACAATGTACATTTCTGTTAAAACAGTTATGACAGTATAAGCATGCAGAACGACCAGTTTGGCAAAACATTGCTTGAATTCATTGTCTGTTATTAGAAATAGGACCAAAGGCCTTCCATGAAGCACCAGCTTCAATTCAGCTGTTCTTTGGTTAAACTCACGGCCATGTTTTATGTCTTGTTGTAAGTACCAGAGTGTTTGCCCATTTTTAGTTTATATTATTGGTCCTACATACAGGACTGCTGAGAACAAATTGCTGTTGTTAAATGACTTTGAGATACAGTTAACACCAAACCAGTGCTCAAGGTACCATGACATCCTAGGCAGGTTCTAGCTTAGATTCCCATAACTGTGGAGGTTAGGGAAATTGTGAAGCAGGACAGTTTATAACAAAATAAATAAAACACTCATATAAAAATAATCTCTTGCAAAATATATTCTGTTAACTGCTGTTAACTTAGCACATGAACAATTCATTCAGGTAACCACATTCACACATGTATTCAAAAGCACTAGTTTCAATAGGCACTATACAGATTCCAAGTTGACGCCTTGGGGGGGAAAAAAACTAGCAGCAAAATCGGACAGACGTAATGTTTAGTATACATATATAGCAAGAACAGTATCAGTGACCTCAGCATTCCGAATCAGTAGCAAGTGGAGGCATCTCCTGCATGCGAGCTATCCTGTTCCAAAATGAATTAATCGTTATCTTGGCTTCTCTGCCAACTAAAAAGACAAGAGCCAAGGGAGAGATCTGTGTGAGCTCATGAGAAGGCTATGTGTCAGGTAATATTATGTACAGGTTCTTCATCAAATGATTTCTATTTGTGAAAATGGTTGCTCAAAACCTATTTTTATGTATTGTGAAACATAATATATTTTAGGCACTATTTTAGACACGTTGTTCAGAATGTTCCTGATGGTTAACAGCATCAAAGTACTTAATTCATTTTAGGAGAAGTTAGCTTTCAAGAGAGATGCACATTTCCAGTGTATATTGCTATAAATATAAATGAATTGTAATTGAGGGAATTGTGCTACAAATGTTTATCACAAGTAATATCACCAACAGCATGGTGTACAACTGTTTCGCTCACAATGGGTACTGTAAAAAAAAATGACAGTTAAAAAAAGCACAAAGTGGGATCAAAGTGTAAAAGCTGGTTAAGTTGCTTCTACCAAAATAACATGGAAAAAATTAAAATAATAATAATAAAAAAAAAACATGAAATAAAATCACATGAAAATCAGTAGTTTTATTATTAAATAAATTAATATTAGCGTTTCTTTCTCTAAATAAAATGTTAAATACCATCAATATCATATACAGTCCATATACAGTATGCTTTCATAATGTCCAGAGAAACCAAATTTCCAGTTTTATACAAGCTCACTGAAAGGGTTTTCCATATTTCCTGTAGAACAGAATAGAATCCTGGACTTCAGGAACGTTCTCACTCCACTGTTTAGAAAGCTCTAGGCATCCACTGGTACCAACCACCAAATCATTCCACTGAGCTTTGAAACAAAGCGGAATAATTCACCCACACATCCTCTGGCTATCCTCCAGGTGAATAAAAAGATCATGCGGACCATAGAGACCCCTTGGAGTGCCTTGTTCCAAAGTTTCTCCATTCTAAACACCGTGGATCCACATCACCCCACACAGGAAGCCTCTAATTACTTTTAGAGGCATTCACAGATGTTTAGTAATTTACGTTCACAGACCCTCTGTTACATACAGATGAATAAGGAATGTTTTATTTGCATGTGTATACCTCTGTCCTCTCACTGCATGTGTTGCATTTGACATAACAGCACCACAGGAACTTGCAGTTGCATTGCCACACACGTGAGTACTGGTGTGTGTTGTAGCCTCGTCCGCAGCACATCAAGTCACAGCTGTTGGCTTGCTGTGCTGTTTTATTGCAGATTCTGCCCTGAGTGCCCACACTGCCTGTCACTGGGTCTGGCTCACAGTAATTGGGTGACTTCTCAATGTACACCAAGTCAGTGTCCATGGGCTTGCGGTACGAGTAGGGCTTTTTGATCTTCAGGAATGTTGGCCGTTTGTTCCGGCTGGCTCGAACTGGCTCCACGTGCACGGCCTGGTAGTACTTATCCTTGAGGATGTAGCCAAGCTGACGGAACTTGGGGAGCGTTGTCCAGCAAGTCTTGGTTGTGCATGAGCCAGATACTCCGTGACACTTGCACTCTAAGCGCATGTTCTTTTCTAGGATCTGTAGTGGAAAAACAGAGATTGTTCAGTACCCTGGGGGATTTTACAAGACGCTGAGTTTTTATTCAGAGATCTATAACTTTTGTCTAAGATAATTATGAGAATAAGTGCTTTGATGATTCATAGACTGATCCGGTTAGTCTATCTGGTGACAGCTTGATGCCTGGAGTGATTGAAAACATTACAATTACCAAAGCTGTGGAATACATATATATGGGGAAAGGTAGCACTTGGACAGTCATGCACTTCTTTATATTAAGCTCTAAAACAATGTCTTCTCTTTTGGTGAAACGAAAAAATATTTAACCAGAAACCATCTTACAGCGCCAAAAGGATTGTTAAATTGCACATTTCTTACTTGTAGCATTTGTGCCTACAGTGGAGGTTTTAGAGCATATTTCCGGAATAGTTAAACAGGTTGAGACAAAGGGTTTTTTTTAAAAACATTCCGATTCAAGAATGCAAGGATTGTTAAACTTGCTGTGCCAGAGCCTGATCCACCTCATGCCTGCCTGCCTGCACAGCAAGGCTGGAAAACAGCCCGCGTGTCGACAGGTTCCCTCCGTCGACTTTTAACAAGCCTTTTCATTTGTGTACAAAACATCTGACACAAATTGTTTCACCAAGCTAAGTACGAGATGCCGTCTGTAAGAATCTCTCTCTCTTGTGTAAGCAGTAGAGTGGAATCAGGGGTGCATACGATATAAACACAGCCTGAACGACAATCTGCGACTTCTACAACTGTCTGCCTGTCTGTAGTGTACACAGATTAAGCTCAGGAGTCAGGTTTCAGCTGCCTGTGAGCTTCACTTCATTCTGACTATCCTTGTATCCTGAGCCCAACATGTGAGTTCAACAGGTAAAGGTGGCGAGCAAGAAATAACAAGGTGCTTTTTTCTTGACATATGCACTTTTTTTCACGATAATGTGGTGAAACACAGTAATGGGTTTCACTACAACTGCAAATTATGATTACAAATCCTGAAAAATATATAACTTGCTGAAAGAAAGACCTGTGTACAAGACAGCCTGTTTAGCTATGGAAGAATCTGTTAATGATTGGCATCAGCGAATAGCTTGTTCAAGGCAGTAGTCTTTGGTGTGGTTAGCAAATGCTACCTCTTTCTTCCACTATGTAATGATGCTGTTTTTCCCGTTTGTAGGAGAGGCCTCACCTAGTGTTTTAATTATTATTCCATCCTCAATGCCTGTCTGCCTCATAGACTTTGTGGAGTCTCCTTGACAATTGTCTGCTCTCTGGGATGTGTATCAGGCTTAGTGTGGTCATGCTGCTGATTCCTGATAAACGACACGTTCATAAAGCATACTGAAGTCAAATCTGTGTGTCTGTGAGAGGCTGATACCTTCTTACCAACAACACTGTGAGGCATCTGAGTATTTCCCAAGAATACAATGAGAAGATACCATATTTTGCCATGACATGCTGACAATCAAAACTGTACTTAAATCATATTCATACAGTCACCATCATTTTGACCTTCACTGCCATTTGAGTCTCAATACTATTAAATACGTCAGCATCAAATTGTAGAAATCAGCTCCTGTTGAAACCATGTGAACAATGTGTGATTTTAGAATGAGACCTAGTAGATTACCAAAGCCAGTTGATTCATAAAGGACAGAGTCCATACCAGAAGGTTATGACCTCATCTTGCCTGAAAGATTTGATGATCTGTCCAGAGTGCTGAAACAGTCTACACTCAAACCCTTTGCGAAAATATTGACAAAGTTGTTATAATAACAGTTACGTTTCTCCCGAAAGGAGAAGGTAACACACTTTTTGCCTTAATGTGTACCCAATTTATCATAGCTTAGTTTTTAACTTTTAGACATCAAGCCTAATTATGTGACTATTCCAATAAGCCACTATGCTTAGTCTAATGTCTCAAATATGTTTCTGAGAATTACCCTAAAAAGCCTTTTGTAACATTCAGTGACATCACTCAGTATGAGTAGATCAGTAAATACCTCAGGAAAAAAACTCGAGAAGCATTAGCGGTTTCGCTATCTCTTGGAACACAAGTGAGGAGATTTAGTGATTACTCAGATTGTGCATTTCCACGTAAAAGCCTTTGCTGTTATATCTTTATAAAAGCTCTTTCTATTCTAACTGCCATCATTTTTTTTTATCAGCTAGATGTTGCTGGGAATATTAAACAGAGCATCTAATTAACATGCATACGGTCAAGTACAGAATTATTGGCACCTCTAATAAAAATCATCTAAAATTAATATATGCATAGTTATATATGTATAGAACAGCTGTATAATTTCAGTTTTAGTATCATTTTAACATTTTTAAAATATTAACTTTTTAACATCTTTTTTTTTTTTTTTAAACCAGTTAACATTTTAACAGTGTGCATTTTTCTGTATCAAAATTATTGGTACTCCTACAATTAATATTTGGTGAAGCCTGTGCACTGAGCAACTTCAGAAATGTCTAACAAGATTGCAGTCATCTGTAGAGGAGTTTTTGAACTACTCCGGCAGAAAATTTTGGTTCTTAATTTAAGAGTGTTCCGATCAGGAGACTGAGACGGACATTGCACATCACTGATTTTGTGTTTCTGCAACCGTTTCTGTGTGCCGGGTAAAAATCATCTGTCTGAATGGCAAAATAAAATTATACAAATACAACCATATATTTAAAGGCAGTTCCTAGTAATTTGGCAATTAAAATCGATAGTGTGTAGCATTAAATGGTCTGCACATATGCACATAGAGTGCTTTTTAACCTTAGCGGTTCTACAAAGCGGTTTACACTGTTTCACACACACACACACACACACACACACCAATGGCAGCAGAGCTACCATACTACCATACAGCCCATAATAATGAATTTTAAATATTCTTTGGAGGTGTCAATAATATTGCCACACATGTTTTTGAGAAATGCATTAATAAATGAGTTTTGTTATGGGAACATTAACTAGTTGTTTGAGTGATATGATTAATTATGTACTGTTCATTTCATACAATAATTTTTGCTCATTCTCTTGAGATGTACCAATGATTCTGGTCTACCAATTGTTGTAAACACTTCACATCAAGCTCCAAATGCTCTAAGTTTTGTAAAAGTAGTGAAGTCTTTTTATTCCTATGTATCTTAAAATGACGGCGGTAATATGATGGCATATTTGGGAATTTATTATTTATTATTTATTAATTCATTTACTAAACAAAATTTATAGTGGTATATCGAAGCAATGTTTCACTTCTTGACCGTCATTTCTGTTTAGTGCTTAACAGTGGACATCCTACTACTTCAGGCCATTCCACGGAATTGTTTTATCCTTAATGTTAATGATATAATCCGAGATGTTTTTATTTTACCATGTTTCTCTTTGGTCCAAATGGTCTGCCATAACCTGTTATCCAATTGGTGATTGGATAAAGTACACAAGGTTTGAAGTTTCAAAAAAAGAATCTCTTATATTGTTCCACCCAAAACAGAGTGCATGGCATCACTCTCTTATACGTACCTTACGCCCCACTTCATTGTTATGGAGGTTCATGAGAGTCCTAGCATTTTGCTTTATCTCCCGAGCATCCACAAACATCTTGGAAAAGCTCAGGCCATAGCGGATGTCAGCTGAGCAGCCGCCCCACTTCCAGCCCTCTTCCTGGTTGTAGAAACCTTGCTTCTCTTTATCACACCCGCAGCCACTCAGGGTTCCCTGGGTGCAGGCGGCCGAGATAGCATGGGCAACCCCAGCAGCGATGATGGCATAAGTGAAAGCTGCCTCTTTACTCCCTGCAAAAAGCGAACATGTACAATTCAGAATCACAGCCAATAAGATCTGCTGTCTCAGGCCAGATCAAGCCTGTGCACATGCTTGACATAGTTCAACTTTCGACAAGCAATATGCACATGTTTTGCCAAGTGGTATTCATTTATCATTCTGTCTTTGCACTTCTGCCTCATTAAATGAGGTGGGTGCTTTGGACAACCATCAGACTTGCTGGAAATAGGCTAATATGGACCTGAGTTTATGCAAGTTAACAATGGTACGATAACAAACGGTAGGCGACGCAGGCAATTCAGGGCTTTATTTGACATGGAATAATTGTCATTCAGTTGTCAAGGGAAAGGAAACATTAAGACAAATAACTGTATGATTGCACTGTGATGACCATTCCAGCGAAGGAAGGAATAGCCTGCCTCTTTCACGAGCATAGTGAACATGGGTTTATTTAAAAGACAATAGAGTGGTAGAGATCGGGGGCACGCAGTACGTTTGGACTCTTTCCCAGCTTCCGTCAGAAAGAGGGATCCACCCAGCAGAGGTGAGTCCCCCAGGCATGCAGAATATCTTCTGGCAAGAAGACTCAGATAATTGATTGCCATTGCTAAGCAGGGCACTTCCAGGTTAAGAGTATTATTCACTTATGTAGCCACAGAAATGTAACAAAGACCTTTGAAAAGCCACAATTCAAAGCATTAGGTATGTGTTGCAATGCACCATGACTAGTTGTTTTGACTTACACTCTAAAAGATTTCTCTAAAACCATTCATTTCTTTCCTTAAGGCTGGCTAACAATATGTCTAACAGGAAGACTGACTTGTGACCTATGAGGCAGCCTCTACTCATCACGGTGAATTCCAACAGTCTCTTTCAGGGTTGTGTTCAAGAGAATCGATGGACGTTTGCAGTGACACAGACTTTATTATATATATATATATATAACAGTAATTTGTATTAAAGTATTAGATTCATTATGCTGTTAAGTTTAAAACCACTCCTGCTCTGTACTAGAAGCAGAAGAAATCCAGACACAGTTTCAGTTTACACATGATTATACACAAGAAAAAAATTCTTGGGAAACTCCTAAGCAAAGAGCATGTTGTCATGCTTTTAAGATCTATTGATCAGCACCGAGTTCCTGAGTACCTGAGCTCTCCTGGAAACATACAAATCATCATTTGGATTAATGAATCATCAACTGTTGACTCTTCTAGAAATCATTTACACACCTTGAACTAAGAAAACTGTGTCCTTTAAGTAGGCTGAGTGCACAAATTTGTCTCCCTTTTCAAATTCTGTACCAAACATAACTAGTCGAGCATATCTATAGCTTATTGATATGACTTTATGAAGTTAATTTAATAGTCAGTGGTGAGCAATAACTGTCTCAATCAAGCTGTCTGCTAATTATTGCATCTTGCATGCTATGACCGAGTGCAGAACATTCTCAGCGCTTTCTCAGGGCCTCCAGACTAACACTAACACTGGTATGTGTTGACCTGCAGTTGATAAACATCTTGGAGCAGTGCCCAAGCAATTTAAGAAAGGCTTGTTTTGGGGCATCAATTATATGGAGATTTTTATGAGTTGCTTGGGCTTGATGCCAAGATAGAACAGACGTATTCAATGGAAAGGTTAGCACATACTGAAGATTTCACAAAAGCAAAGTTCTAAAAACCACTTGTCCGTGGGCCAGGGTGAAATAGTCTTTTTATTAAGTATATTACTTTGCCTGTGTTTACTTAAACCAAGATAGTCTGCACACAAACTCAACTGATAAGAAAGCCATAAAACATGTGTGTTATGGCATGGGTTTCGTTACATTACAGAAGTCTGAATCAGTGGCTCACAATGATCCTGTGTGAGATGTCTCTTGCCAAAACTGTAAATGCAAGAGGTTAATTTCTAAACCTCACACAATGTACTTGTCTGGGCTTGAGACAATGCTGGTGGGGGAAAACTATTTTTCAAATATGCTGGAGGGTGCTTAAGTGTGAGAAAGGGGGATGGTGAGGGTTCCACTTGAAAAACACAAGATAAAACAAATATAAATTATGCAGTTATGTGTTCAAGGACTCTGCTCTATTCCCATCAGTTTGGTAGCTGGACCACATTGAAAATGTAAAGTAAAGCAATCATCTCCAAGCTTCATAAAGTAATGCGGTGACACACTCCTGAAAGAGGAATCCACCATTTTGATGCCAAGCCCAGAGCATATGGTACCAGGCCCTGAACATGAGCAAGCATTACTTCACCTCCTTCTGAACTGCCTTACGAGGATTACCCACTGCTCTTCATGTCTCAGAGCTTGGCTACTGTGAGTGCTGCTGCAGGTCTGGCCACTGAAACCAGTCCTGTTCGAACATTTTCCCATTCTCTTTTATCCTGACTATAGAAATGTTAGACATCCAACTGGGAAACACAACTGCTATTGAAATAAAGATCACGTCTGGTCACTCTGTATCACTGTCAGCCAAACGGTGCTGAGATAAAGCAAATTCATGCCTCCTGTATCAAACAATATAATGAGCAACCAAAACAAGGATCCTGTCAGCCATGAACGAGTGCTGCTCAAGAATGAGATGGATTGAGGGAAATTTTTGGGTAATGCATGAGCTTGCAGCAAACCTGCCCTTTTTCTCTTTACTTTTTCTCAAGTCACTCATCTTTGATGCCAAGGGATAAAATACAGCTTCACCTTCAGCGATGGATACAAGTCTCTACAGATCTTTGCAGAGTCTCAACAACACAGTTCCAATGCTGCATCAATGCGACTAAACTCAAGGTGAGAGGAAAGAGGAGATATTACGTGAAATATGATCTCTGGATATATTTCCAAGGTAGGTCAGTCATTTGAGCATCAAGATTCCCTACATCCATCTTTAACAGACAAAACGGCCCAATAATCCGGCCTCCTTTTTCCCACCAGCCAAAAAGGCTATGAAACTAAAGCAAAGTCCTTCACATAACCATTCATCAAGTGTCAGAGGTTCAATAGCACTAAAGAATCCCTAAATAGGCTTGGGTTTGCCTCTGGAAAATAGATAGTGTTACCCCAAGGAAAAAAAAACTTTCTCTTAGCTAGTTTTTTTTTTTGTTGTTTATCCATGGTGACATATGGTTACATTTCCTTACAATACTGTACTATTTTGTCCCTTCATTCACACTCTGTAACTTATACCCGTGGAAAAGTGAAAGCCCGACTAGCAAATCATTAAAATCTACAGATAAGACAGCATGACTAGAAAAAGGCTTCTTTTGAGAAACGGGGTTGTTAGAGAGGCCGTAAATTCAGCCACGTTGATACTTGCTGTGTGAATGGAACGGAAGCACGTCTGACATGCCATTACAGGAGGGCACTAAATGCAAAATGCTACAAGCAAATCAGCATCCACGCATCCACTGACAAACCACTTCCAGTTACAACAGTGTTTGCCAGCTCATAGCTGGAGCTAAACCACAAGCCAGTAATTCATCAAGAACTAAATGATTTTTGTGTGTGTGTGTGTGTGTGTGTGTGTGTGTGTGTGTGTGTGTGTGTGTGTGTGTGTGTGTGTGTGTGTGTGTGTGTGTGTGTGTGTGCTGTTTTCCTTTCTAACATTTCGAGTTCGGAACTACTGAAAAGGTTCTCAAGATTTAGAATAAACCCCCCAGTCTTTATCTATTAGGTGAATTATAACGTACAACATGAATTGACTTGATGCTGGAATTAGAAACGGGTGCAGTGTTACAAAAATGTTATTAACCGGTCTATATTTAGCCTGAGATCACTGAAACACAATGACTTGCAAGTTGATTAGTCACTATATGGAATTTGTTTTTAATGAACTGGAAACGGTATGGATCTGAACATATAGCCTCTGAGTACTCTGAGTTAATCTCAGTTTACTGATAGCCTACGAATGAACTGGCAACAATGTAGGCTATAATAACATAAATAAATAAATCAGTCACGATAGTAAACATGAATTGAATTACGATTCAGAGTCTAGATTTGGTTAATTATGTCAACAACTTCGTTAACGTCAACTTAACTGACACAAGGGCGTAGGTTTGCATATGGACGGTAGGGACATGTCCCTTCCAATATTTTGGGAGGGTAGAATTGTCCCAACCAAATATTTTTTTTCTCTTTACCGTTAACAAATAATTTCATCTTTTAGTCTTTGATCTGTTGCTTTGTATAATTTGTATTTAAATGTAAATACAGATCTTAATGCCAATATAGATGTTATATTTTAATAAACCAGTTGGTTGTCAACATTAAACAGTCCTCTCTTTTTTTTGCCTTGGGTGTCCCTACTAATATTGAGACCAAACCCTTGAACTGACACAATTTTGGGATGTGTGAGTTATTCATAGCTCAACTTGCATGAAAATTGTAGCCTCTTAAGCATTAAAAATAGAATTAAGTCAAGGTCTAGGCTATAGCCTAGAGTTAAAATTCCTCTAATTCTACAGATACAGTAAATGGTTGTGTAACATACCCACTTTCAACTCTTTTCCAAAGACGGTCCTCTCTCCGAGGGCAGAGCAGTTCCAGCGGCCATGGCGGAACTGGAACTGGCACTCGTTGATGCCCATCTGCGCTCCTTCTCCGATCACGATGATCGCGTCGGGTCGGCTCTGGCAGATCGTCCGTTGACGCGGGGCAAGACCCGGGATTTTATTACAGATGATGCTCGCTCCCAGTGCCACCACGGAGGAGAAGCCGCTGTGGAGGTTCAACATACAGCATCAAATGAACAGCAAAAAAAAAAACAAGGCGCGTGTCTTGACGAATAAAACACGTCGTGAAGACGGTGTGAAGTTCTGCGCCGTTTCACCGACTTGTCTAGATTGGTGTAATCTCTGGCGCAAAGTGCGAGCCGAATCATTTGAAAAGGCCGCTAATAAAGACTTCGAGTTACATGTTGCGTGATTTCTTTTCAGTTCTGTGCGAGTCCTTTCACTAACAACAACAACAACAACAACAACAGAGACTGAACTGATGCAGCATGGAGTCTAAAGGATGGAGTCATGTCGGTTATTGAATTAGCCGATTGTAATTGTGTATTATCTGTGCATTGTGTAGGTAAATAAACTCCCTGTAGGAGATGTCTGTAGGGAATAAACATTAAAAACATGAATACGCATGGAGTATCCAGGTTATCCTTCTGTGTTACTGCACGAGCAAGTTCAGACACCCAAAGGACAAACTTCATCCATCAAAAACACGCTTAAAACATAGGACTGTATTATTCACTGTTCTGGGGTTAATCGCCTATGTGGAGCTCTACTGTGAGATAAACTAGTGTGTTTATCTCAACAGTGCAAAAGCAAATTATAACCAGGTAAACTGTAAGATTTATTATTATTATTATTATTATTATTATTATTATTATTATTATTATTATTATTATTAAACTCACCCGATTTTCAGATAAATAATCCCCAGGCAGAGGAAAATGTGAAAAATCCAGCGGCGCGTTTTCCTACTCATGGTGCCCTTTGGTTTAGTTAGGCAGGGAGTGTGAGTCCGGTCGGTGTGTGTGTGTGTGTGTGTGTGTGTAAGGTCCCTGCTTTAGCGTGGATGCCGCGCTCCGAGCTCCGAGCGCACCTGAGCTGAGATCCTCCTGAGCTCCGGAAGCTCCTCCAGCATGTGTCCCGCTGACGGTTCAATCAAAGTTTCAATAATTACACTAGATAAAGTCTCATCGCCGCCCGTGTGTTCTCTGCGGGTTCTCCGATCTTGTCAGGAATGTTAAGGCGGTGTTTACATGGAGCTCATCTCCAGAGGAATTGCTCATTCCGCTGCGTTCCTGTTTATTCAACTGCGTCTGAATGGAGAGTCTGGTCCCGAGTCTGCTTCCGCCTAACTGCCCTTACCTGGTGCTATTTTTGGGACGAAGTCTAATTTAGCCGTCATTTAACACCGTCGATCGGAGCAGGGGGGAATGCGTGAACAGGTGAAAGAGTTCTTTTCCAGTGTGCGGGATTTGTCTGGTCTGATGGAGGTTAATCCGCGCGGTAGCTCGAGCTTCTTTAACAGAGCTTTTTATCTCTTTTGCCTGCACCCGTTTGCTCCTCCCATGAGAGAGGGTTTTGATTCTGTCCTCGGTGCCCCTTTAACTCCCCCCGAACTACTCATCATCTTATTAAATATTCTTACTTAGTCTAGCTAGATGCAGTTTTTAAAACTTCTACAAAATATGAATGCATGAACGAAAATACACTTCACAAACACCCAATGCAAATTTAATGCATGGAAATGGACTGCATTAGACCTAAAGTTCAAATATCATTTATGTCCTTATGATCATGTCATTATGATCATATATATTGCCTTATGTCATTATGATCACATATATATGGCTTTATGTCATTATGATCATATATAATGCCGTATGTCATTATGATCATATATATATTGCCTTATGTCATTATGATCATATATATTGCCTTATGTCATTATGATCATATGTATATTGCCTTATGTCATTATGATCATATATATATTGCCTTATGTCATTATGATCATATATATATTGCCGTATGTCATTATGATCATATATATATTGCCTTATGTCATTATGATCATATATTGCCTTATGTCATTATGATCATATATATTGCCTTATGTCATTATGATCATATATATATTGCCTTATGTCATTATGATCATATATATATTGCCTTGTGTCATTATGATCATATATATATTGATCAAAGTGGTGAAAAGCATGACAGCTTTAGGGTTTAAAAAGCTTTAGGGATTTCTTGTGACAGTATTTTGAGATTTTTTTTCAACAGCCCATGTCAGTTTATAAGGTATATAACTCCTGTCACAAATATGTATCTATTATTAGGCTAATTTACTGTCTTTTTTTCTTTCTTTCTTTTCTCGCCTATATGTTCTACTGCAGCATCACGTTGCTTAGTGAAGAACCTTGTGCATATGACATTAAAGATCTTGTATCTTGTCAAGTACGTTTAATACAAATTACTGTGCAAAAGAGCACTGGAAATGAAAAGGATCCGTCTCCACTAAAGCAATGAATACAGGCAACGAGACTGCGTTCAGACTAATAGTAGTTTGTCAGCACAACGATTTAAGGTGTTGAAATCTTAGATTTTTATCTACAGTACAACCCATCAGCTTGCAAATTTCTATTTAATCTTCAGTCTGGGTGAAATGACGACATCTGTAAAACTGATGGAGTTTCCAGTCTTGAGCTGTTTGCTTTTAATAGTGTGAATGTACAAACTACACAATAATTGTCCCTCAGGCAGGAGGAAAGCCAAATAATCCAATGGATCTCATGGATGACCTCCCATAAAGGTTGTAATATTTTATAACGTTGCCAATATTATAGGCCTACTGGATATGCTCCTTGGTTTACAAACTGACAAGATACAAGTGCAGTAATTAAATGGGGCCTAAACAGACATCGTATAATAATACTGTATGACCTAGCTCTTTTCAATTTTAAGAGTATAGCCTTTACGTGACACGCTGCATTCGTCGTCTGGATTATGATAAATAATTAAAGAGCGCCATCTCCCGGAAAAAAGATGGAATCGACAGTCCCCCAACACCACTGGGTAAATCACAATTACTCAATTCATATACACCCTTGCTCTGTTAAACTACCCGAGCAAGATAAACCTGGATTACTGAACACTGGAGCACTAACACTGCACAAATGTTTTAAACACATACTGAAATCTTCAGGAAAATTGCATCCTCTATTGTAGTCTAATGGGTTTTCACGGATTTACTTTTCGGATGGATTCATATTCATATTACTGCGTGTGCAGATTATCAGTCATTATAGCATAATTTAAAAAAAAAAAAAAAAAAAAAAAAAAAAAAAAAAAAAAAAAAAAAAAAAAACCTTACAAAACAGATAATATGCCATGAGACACAATGAATGGCATTTATTAATTCAGAAACACACAAGCACTTACATACACAAATAAAATAATATATTTATTCGTTAACAAACAGTTCATTTTAAAGAGGTAAACTGACTGTGAATCTCCGCCCCTCAGGGAAGGCAATAGGTTGTATAGTTATCTTCCAGACAGGATAAAATCACTATCCCACAACTATACAATCTACTACCTCACACTGTGAAAGCATAATCTTTTAACAGGCATGAACGTCGACGTCCATCAACTAATTGGGTTTTATTCACCCCTATATCTTATGATACTGCATTCCCAACACACGATGAGATGTGCAGGTGCTCCCTCGCCACCCTGAGAAAGACAGTAGGCTGTATAGTTATCTCCCAGTGTGGGTGTGACCCTAAAACTACACAACCTACTACCTCATCCCACAGTGCAAACACCATCTGGAGAAGCGTCGACACTCATCCTGTATCCTTCACCTTGCCATCTTTTCCATAAGTTTATATCCGAAAGACTGTGCCTGGAGAAGATTGGGGGGGGGGGGGGGGGGGTGTTAGAGATAAGCAGTGAAGAGTTGTGCAACTTAATAGATACCACTATAAACCATACACTAGCTATGCAGGCTGAAGAAGCCAATTAAATCTCAAGAGCGACAGGAAATATTTATCTCCCTTGTGGAGAAAACATAAAACGAGCCAACTAATAAAGGTAAAACTAGGTAGACATGCCAATGTTTCATCCACAGTATTGGAGAATGCTTGCATATCTAATCCAATACCCTGAGTGATGCAGCAAAATGGAGAAGCTGGCAAAGATCGCAGACTTCCTCTCGGCCAAAAAAGAAGCCATTTTGTCATTGCGGGACTGACCCGTCTGCTAACACCAAGCGGCCCATTTACTCCAATTAGTCAGAATTTTCCTTGCCAGAACATTCATTTGTATACATCAGGATTTAATAGGCATGTCCATGTTAAATTCTGCATTTATCCTTATATATATTTATTTTATTTTTTTTAATTTGTGTTAGAGTTAATAGTCAGTCATGGGCCCCCAGCACTGCACATCTTGCTGTCTTCCTCATCTAACACACCTGATTCGACTCATCAGCTCATTAATACAGACTGCAAGACCTGAATTGGGCGTGTAAGATAAGGGAGACATACAAAATGTGCAGTGCTGGAGATCCTCCAGGACAGGTTTGAGAACCCCTGGACTAAGAGGTATCAAGGTTTTATTAAAATAAATAAACTGGAAATCGATTACCAAAAAAAAAAAAGACACCCACTAACAATTGAAAAGAGGGAAATGTGTATTACAACACAGTTAGGCTTGGTGAATACATGCCAGATTCAATTAAACATAACAAGGACTTCGGCTATATGAGCAATATACAACACAATTATTATGCATTTCTTCATTTAGCAGACGCTTTTATCCAGAGCGACTTATACATGAGGAAATGCAAGCAAATATCCAAGGAAGATATTCAGCACCAAGGATGAAACCCGAGGTCTTTCTGTTAAAAAAAAAAATCTCTCCATAATTACTAAGGCACTAGATTAAGTACCCTATTAAATGACATCACTTGGCACTGAGCAGAGTCAGTTGCCAAGGTAAGACGTGTTCGACTTTCGGCTGTTTCTGAATCTCCTCCGTTCTTGCAGGGTATTCATCTTTAAAAGGCCAACGAAAGGCCACTGATCCAAAGTCTTTCCGAATAAGGACTGCCAAAAAGAGACCTGCTGATGCATCCAATGTCTCAGTGTGCGTCAGAGGATTAGTTCACTGCCCTTTTCTTCTTTTAGAAAACTGATGCTTTGTTTAAAAATAAATAATAATAAAAAAGAGACACTGATAAAAGACCGGCTAATCTGTATAAAAACCCCTTCATCCGTCACGTTTCCTTTCACATTACACATATCGCCTTGGATGAAGTAACTACATTTATGAAACAATCTGATTTTCTTTTTCCGACTGAATCAAGACCGTGAACGATCTCAAAATATTACGCTGGACAAAAAAAAAAAAAAAACAAAAAAAACCACATGCTTACTGCTCCTTTCCGGACATTTTAAACCTCTGAAACACTTCAATCTTCTCGGTGTTCACCATCAGCTTCTTGCCGTGACCCATCAATAGCATGCTATACAAAGGGAAGATATAAAAACGTCATGTGAAGATGCGTTAGTGTAGAAAACGAAGTGTATTAGTCATTAGGTAGACCGTGTCTCGGACAACAGAACGTCCAGGTGGTTTCCGAAACCCTTCCTGAATTTTCTAGCATTTCCCAGGTTTAAAATGCCTTTCAAATTCCACACGTTTCTTCACTAGAACTCATGGGATTTCATTCACACTGACGTTTAGCTCTAAATAGACGAATGCACGCCAAGGGCAGATACCGAAATAATCTGCAAGTACTATTTCCTAGAAGCTCTAAGGGATGGTGGTGAAATGGGAAGCATGTTAGCTGATGATCCTGCTACACGATTCATTCCCACTTTCTTGGCTGCTCCCACAAAGCATGGACCCCTTCAGCGTTACCATGAGCACATCCACAGCATGTTGTATTTTCAGTTTTGACTTCACGTTATTACTGAAAAATAAATAATTAGAATTCCACAAGTGAAATGAGAACGAAAATGCAGTCATGCGTTGTAGAAAGCTTAGGCACAAAAAAAAAGAAAAGAAAAAAAGGAGGCCACTCTGGCGGGCTAAACTCTCCCAACTCTTACTCAAAATTCCCTCGCCTGCTCAGAAAAAAAATGGCGGTTTCCAATATACCCAGCTATAGAAATTAAAACAACCCTGTCCATCTTGCTTGGTGTTTAAAATACGACGGGTAATTAAAATACTTTGTTTTGTGCTCATTTATGTTTAGCTAACCGATTTAATACAGCAGACATCGTGTAGTCGAGCCAGCCTCGCTAGCTAACAGCATCCCGCAAAACTCATTCTCATTAGCAACCTGGCTAGCGAGTACCACAGAATGAAATGAGCGCGATAGCTAGCTGTCGAGATCCCCATTTAGCTCTATTACAGCTCTGAATATGTAGTTAATACGCTCCATTAAATCAATTTAATTCTTGTTTTTGTCGTTTATTCCGCGTCGAAATCTCTCTCAAACCTACCGGACATACCTTCAGTGCAGCCGTGCTCGGCAGCTGTCCGCAACGGAGCAGGCTAGTGGCTGCTGTAGCATGGGCTAGCGAATGGAAGCGATCTGATAGGACTACCGCCGGAAGTGTGACCCGGAAGTGTGGCGTTTCCATTACTCTTAAACCTTTTTCTTACTTGGGGGATGAGATATTCGAAAAAATAAGCGTACTGTAATCTCGGATGTGATAAATCGTATAATTTTGCTAATTGAAAAATAATTCAGGAAAGGAATTCACACAAGACAAGCCTTTATTTAAGAGGAATATCCGGTCATTCTGATATGATTTTTTGTTTGTTTGTTTTAATTGACACCAGAGGCGCCAAAAATCCAAGTTTTTCAAGTATCCAGTATCCACTAGAGCTGGGGTTGTCAATTTATGAAGGGATTATGAACATAATCCAACTATAGAAATATAAGGCATATTATTCAAAGATGTAGAGTAATATTCTGGTTATTTGTTGGACCCATAAGGCTTTTTTTCCTTTCAAATTTTTCATTAACAGAATACATTAACCCCAAGTTATTATTTATAGAGGTACTTGTTTTGAGGTTTGGGTTAAACCCATTGAATTCAAGTGGACAGACTAGTAGCTCCACTACATGACCAAAAGTTTGTGGACACCTGACGATCACACCCATGTGTTGGGCTTCCTCAAACTGTTGCCACAAAGTTGGATGCACACATTTGGATAAGATGGTGCAGCATTGCAATTTCTCTTCACTGAAAGTAAAGGCTGATTTCTTCTTTTTGTTAACCACAGGTACATGTGCACACGATGGTCCTGTGGTTATTCGGCGCATCACTTGTTCACAATCTCCAAATTAAAGTGATGTGTCTGTGTGGTGCAATAAAAACGTAAATATCGGAAGCGGTATAGCACCATATGACAGTGTCCCCAAATGACTAAACAAGTTTAGGTTGTGACTCAAATTGCATATTTACATTCAGTCCCTTCTGAAAGAAAGGCCAATTCTTTTGTTTTTGCTATATACTGAAGTTTGATATACACTGATGTTTGAGGTCAAAAGATGAATATGAGACGATAGATCAGAACCACTAACCACTAACCACTAAGCCACCGTGCGCCTGCACTTTTAAAAATGCATTAGTTAAAGCTGCAGTACAAAACTTTTCTTTGGTTAAAAATGAACAAAAATCAATTATTGAGCAAGTACATAAAAATCTTTCCTTACCTTACCCCGATTCGCAATGATAAGCTTATAATAATGATTTATAAATTGAGCTGTCAGGTCGGATTTCGTGGGAAATGTCAGTTGACGTCATTTATCTTTGTGTGCTTATGTCATGTCTGTAAACAGAAAGAAGAAGAGCCTGCACTACATCACATGTGTAGGGCCTAGGCTGGTGGAGTGTTTGTAGCTTGTTTATACAACAGTTGCATAGAATTTAAACTTGTCATCTAGATGACTGCTTTAATGTGAATAGTTCTAAACGCACTGATATCTGGGGAATCAGTTGTTGTCAAAACCAAGAAGTCAAAAAGGGAAAGCAACAGAGCCCCTGCTAAAACAAGAATAAATATCGGCATGGCTTTTGAGAGGTGGCGAAAACTCAGAGAATTGAAGGGTTTTAAAGACTGATGCAGAGATGACTTTTTTTCTGCTGAGCAGAAAAAAGCTAGCTAACATTAGCACACTTGTTCAATTGATTCAGCTACATATCCTACAGTTAGGTTGTTTTACTATGGTCAGTGTGGTAAATTGTACTTGTTTTCTGCTAGTTATGAGAGAGAACATCCATCCATCCATCCATCCATTTTCTATACCGCTTATTCTACTGGGTCACGGGGAACCTGGAGCCTATCCCAGAGAGCATCGGGCACAAGGCGAGGTACACCCTGGACAGGGTGCCAATCCATCGCAGGGCACAATCACATTCATACACTACAGACAATTTGGATATGCTGGGGGAGGAAACCGGAGTACTTGGAGGAAACCCCCACAGCACATGGAGAATTGGCAGGAATCGAACCCCAAACCCTGGAGTTGTGAAGCGAACATGCTAACCACTAATCCACCATGTGCCCTGAGAGAGACCAACTCACAGAAAACCATATCCGCTGCCACCTCCATCTTCAGGAATTGGAGCTAATTTACAACACATTCGAATACCTAAGTGTTGCCAAGTCTCGTGAGACAAATAAGCAACTGCAGCTTCAAAAACAAGCCAAATATTATTATAGCCTCAAGGTAGACAGACTGAATAAATGAGCCTGCAACATATTAAACTGAAACCTCTCACAGTTTGAAAAGCAGAATTTACTTAATTTAAAAAATCATCAAATGGCAACAAAGCTTATAGGTATATAGGTATATATATATATAGGGTATATAGGTGTGAAACCTTTTGCGTTTAGTGTGTGCCTTACTGTGCTCACTGAAACCTCAGTGTCTGTTACATCAAGTCTCGCTGCAGGTCTTTTGCAGTCACTCAAGGGTTTTTCACAACCTGCCTTCTCACAAATCTGCTTGCAGCCGTCGATGGCTTCCTTTTTCTGCCCCGTCCGGGTATTATTTTCTGCCCCTAGCCAGTTCAGGTATTTCATGTGTTCAATCTCAAGTACACCTGGTGCTACTAATGAAGCCCTTGATTAGTTGCATCAGGTGTGCTTGAGAAAACACCTGTTTTACATATCTGTGCTGTTGTGAGGGATTCTATTCAGGGGGTTGAATAATTTTGAAACTGGAGAAATCATTATAAGTTGCATTTTCAGTTGAATTTGGGGAAACTACTTGAAGAATTCGTTGTATCGAACTATTTCAATTGCTTTTGTTTGATTTGTTCATTGCAGCAGAAAGTCTGTACATTTTGCAACTGTAGCTTCTAAAATATAAGCATCTACCTTTGTATGATGTTTTAGGGATTTATTTAATGTGTTACTATATTAACACACTGCGTTTTTATAACAATTAGAGTGTTTTGTGGTGTAGAGATTTGATTTGGCTAAGCTGGTGCACTCATGTCAAGACAAACTATTGTAAGACGATATTTTTTAAATGTGATATCACAAGGCAAACCAACTTTGTTTTCTCAGAATATACTCAGAGTATCTGTGTTGTTGAACTGTTAGGGACCGCTGCTAACGTGCAACAAAAGACAAAAGTGTCAAATCTTTGACATTGCCAACTGCTTTTCAGGAGAGTCTTGCTGAGTAAGTGCTATGAATTAAAAGCTACCGTAATCAATACTGCCCAAACAGACAAACTGATTAGCTTAATTTTTCAGTAGGAACGGATTATAACATATAATTAGAACAGTACCTCCAAGTTTCGCAACAGCATACAACGCCCACAAATTGGGAATATTTAACTTCATATTTGTAATGAACATGGAATAGATTTTGGAAAGAATTGCAGTGATTAATTATTAGATAATTATTAATTATTAAATGGTTATTAAAGATTAATCATTGGTGCTGATGGAGAAATAGAAAATGGTAATCAGATACAATTAATGAATAACAGTGGTTGCTATTATAAGTATGTTATTCTGCTACTGCCATGTTATCATGACATAGTAGCCACCTGATTTTTTTTCCTGTTTGGAGCAGTTGTAGATTCATGTCATGGTGTAGTATTGGGTCTCAACAATGGTTCAGTAGCTAGTCTTACTAAATTGCACCATCTAGTGTCTTTCACAAGAACTACATTCATTTAATTCAGTCTGAGGTATCAGGAATAAAACTTATCCCGACTGCTGTTAAAAAGTAATGATCAAAAGGGGATCAAAAACAGTGGGAGGGAAACACCCCCATAACCCCTGGCATTGTGCACCCAGGATATAGCCTTTATGTCGTATCTGCTTGTATCAATTTAATATACAGTACTCTCTGAAAGTATTGGAATGGAAAAGCAGATTCTTGTTTTTTTTTCTTCTATACACTGAAAACATTTGGGTTTGAGATCAAAATATGAATATGATATGATGTAGCAAAATTTCACGTGAACATGTGTTGGACAGGTGTTTCTTGTTGCCCAGATGTGCTCTGTTAGATGGATTGTTTAACAATTAATAGTTCTGAATGTCTTCTCTTGTTTATAGCCCCCAGTTTCACCTGTGAAGAATCCACTCTGGTTTATTTTTGTTTGTTATTGTTTTCAACCTGAGTCATCCTAACATCCCACTGTCACGTGAGGGAATGGGCAGACAGATGCAAATGCAGGTAGAGATGTTTATGAACATCCAGGCAAAACACACTAGGCAAAAAGAGGTCAATAACAAACACGGGCAGAGTGATAAACAGGCTCGGTATCATCACAAACACAAGGAATGGAGAGTATAGGCCTACTAGTGAACTGGAAGTATTTTTAAACTATGGTTTTGCTGTGAATTGGATGCACGTCTGCGTGATTAAAATGAAGGTGTGCGTGGTGTCAATGTATGAGTGTTCTGGGAATTGCAGTCCATGGCGGCCATGTTTGGAGGCTGCAGTGCAGGTTGGGAAATGGAGTTCCTGGCATGAGTAGACCCAACACCCACAATTCATTTAATCCCCCACTTCATGAGAACTGGGGTGGCGAAGACATAAAGAAGCCCTCCAAGTCTAAATTTCTCTCAGTCTACTCGATATCGAGTTTTCCACCCAACATGCCCCTCCTCAACCCGCATAACTCCACTGGTCCAGACGCCGTCCGAGTCGTCTTCTTTTATATAATTTTTTTTGCAAGACATTTGCACTGGATGGATGGATGGATGGATGGATGGATTCCATCTCAAGTGTCCAATACAGGTTGTTGTGACTATTTTTAACTTTCCAAAAATTTTGAGTGATTGCCTCTATGTCTTGACATTGCAAAACCACCAGTCTTTTTTGTTTGTTTGTTTTTTGTTTTACTTGGTTTAACTACGACAGCCATCTTTGTGTCATAGCATACAACAAATTTTGGTTATACAGCTGTTTACAGAAACCTCAGTATCTAGGCTCAGGATGATCCTAGCTTCTTGAAACAAAAACTAATCTATAGAGCACATTACAAGGTACATGAACATATATTATCATTTGGCACATTCTTGTTCCTTACTACTTAGGACTTATGTCCAATGGAATGCTCAAGATTGCTCACAGTTCCACATTTAGGGTCAATTTATAATGAGAAGGGTTTGAGTCTCAGTCTTAATTTTTTCAGGGGGTACCTAGGTAAGTGTAGTGTGCATGCAGAACATATCCGGTTTGAGATCAACCATCACTGGTTATAGAGATAGAGCTAGTAGAAATCTGCTATGCAGCAATATTAAGAATTATGCATGCATTTTAAGAAATGAACAGATGTAATGTAAGCATAACAAATAATAAAAATGAACAGTATTTTACAGTAATTATATTTAGGATTGACATACAATAATTTATGCGTGTCACTGAGGCCTATAATGTTAATAACTTTGATATTGGCAACAGTGAAGCAGGATCTATCACAGGGTTCTTCAAATCTGCAGTGTATAGCTACACATAGCTTGGTGAACCATAAGCTTTGTGTGCTTCCATTGCCTTTCTGCTCTTCTGCAGTCTCCTTTTAGTTTTACATTGGAGGTACTATTTCTCCAAGGAGCAGCTTTAATTATCCCAGAGACAGTTGGGGAGATAAAGAGGGGGTAGAGATGATATGAGCTCCATGAAGGTTGCAGCTGTATCAGCCGTGAGATAGTGCTTAGTAACAGTTCTCTGATCACTCACAGTGTTAGTACATGCTGAAATTTCAAAGAAGACAAAATAGTGGTCAGAAATGAGAATGTCACTATCTTTGGTTCATTAATAGCTAAACCATATGAGATCACCAGATCCAGTGTATGGCCATGTTTGTGTGTGGGGCCAGATACATGCTGCATAAGGCCAAAAGAGTTTAGTAACCCTGTGAAGCTGACAGTCGATGGATTAGAGATTACATCCATATGGATGTTCACCAGTAATTAACACATTCATAGTCAGATAATGTCATAGAAAGCAGTTCCCCAAAATCATCAAGAAAACCTTTGTTAAAGGGTCATGAAACCTCCCTCTTTCAGCTCGTCTACCTCTCAATGTTTTTGAAAAATGCCGCTTGACTGGGCGTGGATGGCTGTGATGCTGAAGAAGGGAGGGGGAGTGGGCGTGGCAGGGAAAGGCAGGAGAGGAAGAGGGGGCGAGCTTTCTGAACACTCAAAAAAAAAAAAAAAGATAGATAAAGTTTGCAGACAAGCCAGGGGACTTCTCTCCTCCTGAATCCCCAGGGCTAAATGGAGACACAATAGAAAGCAGTGCAGGTCGTCTGCCCTATCTATTAAACCATTAGCACCTGGTGTGACTATGGAGGAAAACATCAAATAAAACCGGAGGCAGCACGGATGTGAGGAGTGTCGGAATTGTAGCTAGCTAATAGACTCGAGCTTTTCACGAATAAAAGGCGAAGGCTCTTCCCTTCAACACGGACTCTCTGTGTATAGTTTTGCACGCGACGGCCCACGGAGCTTTAATCGGTTTAATCAGCTCAAAAGGCAAGTAAAACTCTCATGGTTAAAAACTAGACACGTACCTCATTTGAAGGGATGGAAAAGTCCTCGGGACTGAGTACCGCATCATCGTGTAGACGCAAACTGCTATCACGAGCAAGTCCGAAGTCCACCTTTCTCCAATTCTCATCACTCTCCAGAATAAACACGCTCGAACTCTTACACCACTGAAACAAACACCTGCGACCCATTTGGACGCCTCTCTCATCTACTACATCTGTAGGAAAGCACCACGTGCTGTCACGAGTAATTAAGAGACCGCATCTTCTCATGGGATAAGAACACGGAGGCTCATGAATAATTATGAGACACCGACACGTCATCGAAGTACTATAGTACATTGCCACGTCACCACCTGTGACTGGGATTTTAAACCAGGAAGACAAAAATAGCGGAAAAAAGCTCAAAATTAACCAGTTTTCTCCTACAATTAAAATGAACAGATTGTCTTTTATGATGTGCGATACGAACACCTCAGTTAAAATCCCAGCAAATGTAGTTTAATGTTTCATGACACTTTAACTCTAGAAGGGTGATAGATAACTAATAAAATAACAGCGTGATCACCCTTGAGATGCACTGCATGGTACACACGTTTCAAATTTCCCCCAGAGGACTCTATTTGCAACATAAATTATGATGGTATAGACAGGCAACACCCCCGACCTCCTTATTCAGTCTAGGGCCACAGAAGAATTTAAAACCTGGGGGGTGCAAACCTTGCTCAATGTGAAATATCTGACACTTAATTTTACATTTTAAAATATCTATTCAAGTGTGTTACTTGTGTGAATATTTAGTTTCATGTGCCTGTTAAGTGCAGTATATCTACACATGTACTCATTTTGACATTTTTATTAATTTATTATTTATAACCTTGCTCCTACTGTGAATATATAGCACTTGATGCGGACATGGTATTTGTTAACAAATTAAACACCTAACCCATTCCTAATAATCCATTAGTGACTTAATCTGGGATTTTATATTCTGGAAATCAACACAACCAGCTCATTTTATTACAATAGTTATTGGCATGTAGATAAGAACAATAAGTGCCTTAAAATCCCCAACAGTCTGTCGTTTAGACATCTGAAATCAGATGCTTTTTACACTTTCCCACTAGTTCAGGTTAATGCTCACTTAAAATTTCATATACAATCAGTAAGAGAATGAGGCTGAAGTCTAGTTAGCTACAGTGCTTTTTGTCAACAGACAACGTTGACCATTTACAAAACAGCAGCGTAGTAGAAAATAATGCCATTAAAATGAGGCAAAGGACATTCCACAAAAGCTTAGACACAGGCAGAGTATCTGTATCAACATACAAACATTTTCAAATACCATGTTAGATGTTAGTTGTGTTGTGAAGGCAGTGCTGAAATACACTATATGGCCAAAAGTATGTGGACACCCCTCCAAATGATTGACTTCAGATGTTTCAGCCACACCCACTGCCAACAGGTGCATAAAATCAAACACGTATAGCCACGCAATCTCCATAGTCAGTAGAATGGGTCGTACTGAAGACCTCAGTGAATTTACACTTGGCCATGTCATAAGATGCCACCTTTGACACAAATTAGTTCCTGAAATTTCTGCCCTACTAGATCTTCCCAGGCTAACTGTAAGTGCTCAGCTTAGCAACAAAGCAGTAGGCTATGCAAATCTCAGAGCAGGGTTGCAGAGTGCCACTTAGTTCTAGAGAAGGGTAATGTTAATGCTACAGCATACAAAGACATTTTAGACAATTGTATGCTTCCAACATTTTGGGAAGGCCCTTTCCTGTTTCAGCATGCCTGTGCCCCTGTGCAGTGAGATCCATAAAGACATGGTTTGGAGAGTTTGGTGTGGAGGAAGTTCAGTGGCCTGCACAGAGCCCTGACCGCAACCCAACTGAGATGCCAAATCCATATGAATGCCCACGGTTTTGGAATAGGATGTCCAACAAGCTCATATAGGTGTGATGCTCAGGTGTGCACATATATTTGGCCAAATAGTATACCTGGATTTGCATGAATAAACAACATACATTTGCTACAAGTTATCATATCTAACAGAGCAAACCTTGAATTGGTTTTTGTTTTCTTATTTTTGTCTTAACGAAATTGCTTTACTATATACACTATACTTTAAAATATGCAAATATTTAATAAAATACGTTGCACAGTCAATATATTTGGTTTTCATGTTAAAAAATGGAGGTACGTTTAAAAAACGAGAAACAAACAATATTGTGACATAGTGCGAGACTTCTTTTGTATAACATTACTCATGCCTTTCTAAATAATAACTTCTAAATAAATAGTGGTTAGTTAAATAATAAATATAAGATCCCAAAATGCTCCATCATAGTGAGTAACAATGACAACTGAGAGAACAGTGTACATGTGGCACACACACACAGATATATATGGCAGTATTTACCAAAAAAAACAAAACACACAAGTCACCCAATCTGATGTGTGCATTGTGAGACATTAAATCACATTAATTTAAAGAATAACAATGACAATAAAGCACCGTTTAAGAACATCAAGCCTGCCGACACCAACACTATAGAAAAACACAACATAGTTCTTTCAAAAAATATTAGTGCAGTATGTATCTAGCCACAATGACCAGGGTGATTATGGGAAGTGGCACAGACACTCAACTCTGTATTACTTCTATCACCTTTCTTCTCATATCACTCAGAACTGGGACTAGAATTTCCATAAGAGCTTTATAGATCAGCTGTCCATTCTCGGAATCATTGGTAACCTGAAAGAGATGGAAAGCCCAGCCAGAATTAGTGCAATAACCTCAAATTCAGTTCAAGAAACAAGTTGGGAGAGGGGTATATCTAAAGAATTCCATTGTTGGTTGTTACTCCCATGCAGTTTCTCGAGCATGAATGCTTGTCGAGCAAGACGAACTCACCCTAGTGAATGCTTTGATTGTACGATGAAGAACAGCTGTTTCGACTTCGTCCGGCAATGTCATTAAATGCGCAGTGCAGTCCAGGATACACAGAAGGGTTTGTTTGTGGTCCTACATGACAGACAGAAACCGAGATTGTGTTACTGAATCCTCAAAACAACAAAATATAATCAGGAAATTGAAAAATCGTATATTCCACAGCACCTTCAGCCAAAAAAATTAAACATGTATCCAAATAAGCTAGATCAGTAACCAAAATATCACGCCAGCTGCAGTCCCAAACAAACTAAATGTTGTAAATACCATGGCACTAAAGTCCAGCTCATAACTGGTCCTGACAAAGCATATTATATTTTATTGTACTTCTAATATGTTATTCATCATTCCTAAGAAGTCAATTATCTCACAGAGATGTTTGGCAGAAGCTCTGCATAATTTAATGTAGAATAAAAAAATATATATACAGATTTAGAAAAGTGTAAAAATGTAACAATTAAAAATGAGTTTAGAATTGGTGACAAGCTTCAATTTGTTGTTGCTCCCTTAAGTTTACCTGTGCTGGGAAAGTCAACAAGGGAGAGAGAAAACTGAGTGTGTGAATATACAGTGGTGCTTGATAGTTTGTGAACCCTTTAGAATTTTCAATATTTTCTGCATAATATGACCTAAAATATAAATCACATTTCTAAAAGTCCTAAAATTAGAACCCAATTAAACAAATGAGACAAAAATATTATACTTGGGCATTTAATTATTGAGGAAAATGATCCAGTATTGCATATCTGTGAGTGGCAAAATTATGTGAACCTTTGCTTTCAGTATCTGGTGTGACCCCCTTGTGCAGCAATAACTGCAATTAAATGTTTCTGGTAACTGTTGATCAGACCTGCACGTCAGCTTGGAGGAATTTTAGCCCGTTCCTCAGTACAGAACAGTTTAAACTCTGGGATGTTGGTGGGTTTCCTCTCATGAACTGTTTGCTTGAGGTCCTTCCACAACATTTCTATTGAATTATAGTCAGGGCTTTGACTTGGCCATTCCTAAACATTAAATGTATTCTTCTTTAACCATTCTTTGATGGATCCTTTGTGTGCTTAGTGTCATCGTCTTGCTCCATGACCCACTTTCTCTTAAGATTCAGTTCACGGACAGATGTCCTGACATTTTTCTTTAGAATTCAGTGGTATAATTCAGAATCATTGTTCCATCAGTGATGGCGAGTCGTCCTGGCCCAGTTGCAGCAAATCAGGCCCAAAACATGATAATACCACCACCATGTTTCACAGACAACATAAAGTTCTTATACTGGAATGCAGTGCTTTCCTTTCTCCAAACAGAACGCTTCTCATTTAAATAAAAAAAAGTTCTATTCTAAGCTGCGTGATCTTTAACAAGATATATAGAAAATTATATACTTTCAAGCACCACTGTAAATGTTGGTGAGGGACTGACTGTTTTAGCTGCTACAATATCAATGATAGCAAAGACTAATGTGTGTGGACATTCTGCAACATTAAATGTAACCAAATATTTAAAATATAAAAAAACATTTTAGGGGAAAAAAAAACTAAAATAACTTGGTTGCCCAAGTTTACATACCCTTTTTAATGGGACATGTGACTGTGCTCAAAATTAAGCAATTACATTTAAAATCATGTTCAAAAGTACATCTGTCATCAATGAAGTGATTCTGATTAACCCTTGATTTTTGACTTGATTTTCTGGTTTCTTCTGACTGCTGAAGCCATGGTCCACAAAGAGTTTACAATGTATCTACAGATTCTCATTATCAGATGGTATCAATCAGGTACAAAGAATTTCCAAAACTTTGGATGTACCAATGGACCACCATGAAGGCTATCATCAAGAAGTGGAGAAAATGGGGCACCACAGTGACTATCATGAACCGGATGTCCCTCCAAAATTGGCAAAAGGACAAGACAAAAACTTATCAGGGAGGCTGCCAGGAGACATTGGCAACATTACAGGAGCCATACACCAGTAATATCCATAGACCAGTAATAACCAGTAACATCTGGCAAGTACTGTTCACTACCTGTATGCGACAACAATCTCTTATATTCTTCACATGTTTGAGATAAACTCAAAACATCCAGGCCTGCCTAAATCACCCCAAACCATGTGGCAATGGTTTGCTGAGATCAAGATAGATTTGGGTATAATTCTACAAGTTAGGTTTGGCACAAAAACAAGGCAGCTTATCACCCAAAGAACACCATACCCACAGAGAAGCATGGTTGGAGAGATCATGTTAATAGTTGAATGGTGTTTGTTACCTGTTCCCTCTCAGCTCTACTTAAACACACTGACCTCTCTCCAGAGTAGACTGCTGATGACTAGACTGCTCAAACCTCGGTCATCACAGACAGAAAAGCTCTCCTTCACAGAGGCAGAACTACCGATAACCTCATCCACCCAAACAGTTGTGGTAGGTGGGTTCTGGAACTGCCAGTCCACACAGATTTAGTTTGCCATTACACTCTCTATTCCTTGCATGCCTAAAAATACCATCAGATCTGTAGACAGCTGTGTGCAAGTTTCTCTGGCCAGCTCAAGTACACCTGCTGTTTCCGACGGTCTTAAAATTTCCCTTTTTAATGTCCGATCTTTCAGCAATAAGGCTCCATTTGTCCATGATCTCATTGCAGACCTAAAAACTGATTTTGTGTGTCGTACTGAAACTTGGCAAAAACCTGATTAATTTTTTTATCTAAACCAAAAAATACCACCAGGATTTGTTTACATCTATAAACCCCGCTCTTCCGATAAGTTGGGGGGGGGAGGGGGTGGCAGGCTAAGGCTGCACAATTAATCGGATATCGATCGCGATTATGATTTTGACGGCCCACGATTAAATGAACATGACTGACTGCGATATTAACGCTTAACCTCCGCTAAAACTCTGCTGCAGATCAAATCAAGAGCTTCCTACACTTACAGCCAATCGCCATAGAGCGGCGCAGGGATGACGTCATTTTGTAGTGCCAAAACCCCGAAACAGAGTTAGCATTTTAGCCCTCAAGCTGCCAGCTTCGCTTCGAGCTCTAGCGCTTTGCGCAAGGGGAAATCATGACAACGTGAAGCTAAATGGCACTACAGAGGTTGTCGGGGACATTAAACGTCATCACGCCAAACGGGAAAAAACTTTGCAGATAAACTGAGGGCTCTACAGTGCGACCATTTCACTCATATTTGTGAGTGAAAAGTATTTTGTTCGACTGTGAATAAATATTTATTCGCACCGGTGCGAGTGACCTGTTCGGAGTTGTATAATACAATCGGAATAAAAACTACAGGAAGTCCAAAATGCATCTACACCGAGCAACAGGTACTTTCGCACTGCTTTTCATCTCCTCAGTCAACCAAACAAGTGTGGAAATACTGCAGAGAAGCCATTATGATGACAAGTAACTCTGCACATCATCTGCTTCTCTCAACTTCCCGATCTCACAAACCGTGATATTTTATTGTGCCCGCAAAATGACCTGAACTTTCACCTGCTCGGGTAGAGACAGCGGCTTCGCGCGGACCAAATTAATAATAATGCTAACGCTACAAGGTGGGTTTAATTCAAACTTCTTCATTAAATAATTCCTCACCAATCATAATCAAGCGTAGCAACTGTTCGGTCTGTAAACATGCAGTACACTGCCGCTCTCCTTCACTCACTCTAATTCACTCCATTTAAACTCACGGTTGCCAGATATCACTAGAAAAGTCAGTTTCCATGTTTTGTTTAGCAGTGATGTATAGACCTCCCAAAAATTCTGCTATATTTCATACTGAACTCACATCTATTTTAACAAGTTTGTGTGCCATGTCTCCAAATGTTATTATAATAGGACATTTTAATATCCATTTCGATAACCCCACTAGCATACTTTATAAGGATTTTCAATCCATCAAGGATAGTTTTGACCTTCAGAACTGACCAGCGTAGCCATAGACATCTTCAATCTTTCCCTCACCCTGGCTACAGTTCCTTTCTGCTTCAAGTCCACCACCATTACACCTGTTACAAAGAAAGCCACAATCTCTTTTCTAAATGACTACAGATCAGTGGCTCTTACACCGGTTCTCATGAAGTGTTTTGAGAGTCTTGACAAGTCACACTTCCTGAGCACCATACCCACAACCCTGGACCCACTGCAGTTTGCATACAGGACAAATAGAACCACAGAGGATGCTGTTTCTTTTGCCATTCACAAAATTCTAACTCACCTGGAAGATAAGGACAGTTATGCCAGACTACTTTTTATTGATTATATTCAGCATATAATACCATCATTCCTTCAAAACTCAGAAACAAGCTGCATAACTTGGGGCTGCCTCCTGCACTGTATAACTGGATACTGAGCTTCCTCACTGGCAGACCTCAACATGTTTGCCTCGGAAAACACTCCTCCAATACCCTCATAATGAACACAGGCACTCCTCAAGGCTGTGTACTGAACCCTATGTTGTACACTCTCTTGTGTCGCTGCCCAGCCAAACAATGTTATCATAAAGTTTGCAGACTACCAGAGAGAGGTGTCCGAACTGGTCACATTGTCAGCTTCACACAATCTCACACTGCACATCAGTAAGACCAATGAGATGGTAGTGGACATGAGGAGGGGTGAGTGTTTCTATTGGCCACTACTGATCTGAGACTCTGAGGTACAAAGAGTGAACAGCCATAAGTTCCTTGGTGTCCACATTTGTGAGGACCTCAAGTGGACAGAGAACAAGTGGACACAGTGCAGCTGGTAAGAAAAGCCAAATCAAAGACTATAATTCCTTTGGAGACTGAGGAAGTTTGGCATGTCTCCACAAATACTCCACAACTTTTACAGATGCGCTGTAGAGAGTGTGTTAACCTGCTGTATAGCTGTGTGGTCTGGCAACAGCCATGACAGGAAGGCACTACAGAGGGTGATCAGGCTGGCCCAGAAAATCACAGGGCCTGATTTCCCCTCACTGCAGGACATCTATAATAATAAAAGAACCTACAAATGAGCTAGTAACATCACCCCACCCATAAGTTCTTCACCCTCATGAAGTCTGGCAAGCGGTACTTGAGTATATTGTTTTCTTATGCCCGTTTACCCTGCTGTCTTGAGAGGAATTGGCAAAATAAGAACTTAATTGTACCAAGTACATATGACAATAAAAATCTTGAATCGTTTCTTGGGTTCCCTATACACAATAAAGGTCACATATTAGATTTAGTTTGTTGTTCTGGTATCTTACCATGTAATTTTAGTGCGACTGAATTCCCCATTTCTGCCCACAAGCTTGTCTAATTTGATGCTCCAGTTTCCCAGTTTCCCTAAATCTAAACTAAATCACCATATATCTGCTCGTAATGTTAAAAATGTTAATCACGGTGACCTGAACAGATTAATGGAGTTAACAGAATTATTAATTAGCCACTCCTCCTCCGCGTTGGACCTGGTAAATCACTATGACAGTCTATCCTTTATACTGGGTACCTTGGCCCCCCTGAAAACCTGTACATTCTCATTTATTCACTCTTCTCCATGGTATACTTCCAAACTTCAACAGCAAAAAGCTCTGGGCCATCGTTTGGAGCGGTTGTCTAAAAAAAACTGGACTTACTATACATAAACAGATTTACTCTAATCACCTGATATAAGAATGCACTCAGTGCTGTGAAATCATCCCATTACGTAATATTATTAGTTCTGAACAAAGTGGTTTTCATGTTAAGGCTGATCGGTATATACTGCTCATGTGAAAGATGTTTAACTCACAGTGGATCCTGTTCAACGAATTTAACAAACTTAATTAAAAATAATTTTGTACATCAGCGTTGAAATCTGTATGACTCCAACAATGAAGTGTGAGATTTTTAGACCATCAGAGATACAACCTTCTAGCTAATGAATTTGGAGTCCTATTCATAAGGCTAGGGCTTATTCAATCGTGTAAAATGTTTAAGATTGTACCATGTCCTTCTTTTACCTTGTCCATAATGCTGAGGGCTTGCAGAGGATTGTGGCTGTTCTGACTTAGAGCCTCCACATCCTCTTTGGTGATGACTGGCTCCTTCAGCTGCTCCAACCATGACCACATGAGAGCAGAGAGCAGCAGTGGGTTGCGCTCTATGTAAAGCCTCTCCCACGCCCCTTCTCTGCAATTTAACTCCGTCTGAAAGGCAAATTTAAAAAAAAAAAAAATGACCCCCTAAAGGTCCGAGTACTGATTTTAATTCAAATAAAATATAAACACTGATTACCAGACTGACATTTATTACCAGAGGTGCTAACATTGCTAACTTCATATTTAACAACAATCTGCAGAAATGTCTGGATTCATAAGCAACCAGCTGAGTGTATAAACTTACTTTATACCACTGTTACAAAATTAACATAACTGCTTTAATCTTTAAAATCCCATATCATCTCCTTTTCAGTGAATGACGACTGCTTTAAATGACAAAGCTTTAGCTGAGAAAGAAAAGTATTCAGATGTCTTGCATATTGCCCTAGCAAGGGGTTAACATTTTGTACAGGCTAAACTGTTGATGTTGGCACTTCTGTATTACAAATTGCTAAGCCTCAGGAGCTTGCCATGTGACTTATGTGAGAGATTGACATGACATGTTGCTCAGCACATTAGTCACATTATGCAATAATGAACAATTAACCCACATTTCAAGTCTGAATTAAAATGGCAGGCAACGTTTTTAGGACTCTCTTGTGAAGTAATTTTGTCTAAATATGCTATGCTATGTGACCAGCATGTTTATATATTCCAGTTATGTAAGGGATATTCACCTTAACCACTTTTTTAAAAACAGTCTAGAATGGTAAGCAACAACCAAGCTAAACGTATACTAGTTTTTGTTCCATGAAATAAAACCCATCCACCATGTTGGTGGATATTTCTGTACCTGCCACATTGAAATAGCATTCCTTAGATTCTCCTCTTCTACATCCATCATGAGAGCCCTAGCCACCAGCACACGGCGAACCTCTGGAGAAAGCTCAGTCTGGAGCAAGAGGAAGGTAACATCGCTGCTTCCTGTACAGGTGACATGACATCTTACTGGCTGTCTTTTACCCTGGTCTAACTTTTCTTCTGTTGGTAACCTGGGCATTATAGCTGCGCTGCTCCTCGAAAACCCGAAACACTTATTGCGCTTTGTCTCTCTCAATGGTATCTGCTTCCTGCAATCTGATGAGACAGGCATATGTTCCACCTCTCTCTTGGGTTCGTCAAGGGAGGCTGAGGATCCATCTAGAGAGTCGGGTTTGGAAGCGATGAGGTTTTCAGGCGTCAACAGTGGTCTGGAGACCTGAACATCTGGAGTTTCTGCTAACCTACTCTGAGACACACAGTGCTCAGTCAGGAGGTTTGACATGCCTGGGTGCCATCTGAATCCCTTAGACCTGGAGTCCAGGGTGTGCAGAGCGGAGTCGCTGAAGCTGCGCAAAATCTGAGCTTTATCATCATCACTTGCATTCTCAAACTGCTCAGGAGGGGGAGTGGACGATTGCAAGGAGTGTGGCAAGTTCAAAAGGATGCCCTTCCCCCTCATCTCTTTTCCTAGCTGCTGCAAGGCCTGCTGTGATATGGTCTTCTCTACCTCAGCGGTCAGGTCAGGGATCTCAGACAGGTATTTTTCCTCTGCTGTGTGTCTGTTCTCAGCAATGTCTAGCAGGAGCCTGCAGACCAGATGGACTATCTTTGGCACATGCTTCATGTGGCGAGCCTCATAGCCATGCAGCAGATGTCGCTGATGTGTCAGGTACTGCGACAGTGTGACAGCATGTACTCGTGGTTCGACACTCGTGAACACACAGTGCAGTGGTGCTACAAAACGTGCAAACTCACGCACACACAGTAACTGGCCTCGTGTTTGTATTGAGCTTGGACGCTTCGCTCGCACAAACAAGATGGCCTGGTCTGCGCTCATCCGTGATGTGAACACTAAATAGCAGGCCAAGAGAACCCCTGGAAACAAAAACAAAAAAGGCAGACAAACAGATAGATAGTTTATCTAAGGGAAGGGACTTAATACAGCAGACACACAAACAGTCTTAAGTCTATAAACACAATTATGAATAGACACTAAATAATAACTATAAAAGTTCACAATTACACTGAGAAATGCTTAATTGATGACTAATCAAGTACTCGTATTGTAACTACCTCAAAAACGTAAAAAATTCACAATTTTTTTTCTTTGGTTTAAAAACCAGACCTAATTTTTTATTTTATTTTATTACATGGGAATCCATGGCACGATGCGATCACTTATTACTCGTCGTAATGCTCCTAATGAGCATGAAACACAAGGAGTTTGTTGGTCTGCATCAATGACAGCAAGCAACTTAATTGAAGCCAAGTGTGCCAATACTTTAATCTGAGTGATAATAGAGAAGAATGTTTAGGGTAGCGTAATAAGATTCTCACTTAAAGTCATATTTATTTGGGTCTGCCAACAGGAGTCACTGTTTTTCTATGGGTGAATTTCAAAAGGTAAATTTGTAATATTCTACAGCATATACAGTTAATAGGGAACAGATTGGGTTAGGGCGCAGTGGGTCTAGGTGTTGGTGGGGGTGAATATCAGTTGTAATATAAAATCGAGAACTATTTTAAACGGCAGTCTATTTATTTTTTCAATATCAAGCAATAGCATTTTTTGTTTGTTTTTTTTTTGGTCCGTGTTCGAGAACAAACTGGCCTGAATTGCACAGCTCTAGTAAAAACCTGCATTAAGCATACTGTAATTCAGGGTTGTCAGAGTCAGAAAAGGCCTGCAGAAGTTCAGATCTGTTTTCACTACCCTAACACAAACGGATTTAATGTGATAAATAAAAAGCCATGCATTGCTGCAGTTTTACAGGAACGTTGATCATTAATGTGTAAATGCATGTTACTACTGCAGGGGTCGGGAGCCTGTTGCTCGTAAGCCATATATGACTCTTTCACAGATTGCCTATGTCTAAACAGTGAGGAAAAAAGAAATAAAAACAAATCACGAAAGCTAGTGTGTCAATTCAATTAAAACTCGACATATTACATAGTTTAAGATATTATATACTTCATAATCGATGCCCGTTTGTCATGTATACACCAACCGATTGAGATGTGGCACAACAAGCTCAAATTTCACTGGACAGTGTGAAGCAGCGCGGTAATTTCCCAGACTAATTCATAAATCGGTTGAAAACTACACAGCCAGTCTGTTTTCAGTTTTTTTACAAAGGCTAAAAGAAAAAAAATTGACAATAAGTATTGTTCTTTCCAGTAAGAATGGATAGACAAATTTGCATATTTGGAAATAATACTACTACTACTACTACTACTACTACTACTACTAATAATAATAATAATAATAATAATAATAATAATAATAATAATAATATAAACTTTTTTTTTAATTATTTTGGGGCATTTATGGCTCTGCCAGCTAAAAAGGTTCCAGACCTCTGTACTACTGCATCTGTGATGATGACTAATCAGCAGAGATACTACAAATGTGCATTTCGTTTGCATAAAATACTATAATAAATGCATTCCATTACTGCACACATGCCAGCACAGATGAATGTTAACCTGTTCTTCCAAGCCCGGCATGACAGTGAATGGCCATCTTCCCCTCCTGCACGGCAAAAGACATGACCTTCACCATGTCTAGGATGGTTGTAAGAGAGGCTACCCCGTAGTCTTTCCATACAAAGTTGTAGAAATAGACTGAAAAGGTATTTACACATGTCAAATATTAAACACATTTCAACAGTCAGACACAAAAAAAAAAAAACAGGATACAGGATTTTGCGACTTACAAATGAGGAAATACAAGCAAAGCGATGTATCAAGTGGAGAACAATACAAGTAGTGCAAGATTTATAATCGAGTTCTAGAGAAGCAAAGTGCGCAGAGTAGACATGCAAGAGCCAGGGTAAGTGTTTTTTGTTTTGTTTTTTTAATAATGTAGCGGTTAGCATTTTAGGGGTTAGTTATGTGCTCACGGAAGAGGTGGGTCTTTAGCTGTTTTTTGAAGACGGTGACAGATTCTGTGGTCCAGATTGAGGTTGGAAGTTCATTCCACCACTGAGGAACAGTTAGCTTGAAGGTTCTGGAAAGAGACCTTGAGCCACGCTGAGTACGCACTACTAGGCAGCTAAGCGTCGGTCGATCATGAGGGAACGTAAGCCGCAAGAAGAGTGTTGAGGTAGGAGGGTGCTGTTCCAGACAAAGTCTTGTACGTGAGCATTAACGCCTTGAATTTGACACGGGAGGCTACAGGAAGCCAGCGATTCTTGTGCTTTTTCGCCGAAAAACAACAAAATTACAATTGCACGGTCTTCCGCAGTGATCTTTGTTGGTAAATGAGACCTTTTAGCTGTACTCATGTTCGATGCGCGTGAAGAGGGCTTTGGCTGAATTCCTGTTGTGATGACGTCACGTGGCGTGTTGTGATGATGTCACATGACGCGTCTTGGCCCGAATCCGCGCACAATTTGTGGTCGTTTTGAAAAATTACTAGCTCCCGCCAATATTGCGGCGTTTCCTTGATTTTACATTCATTTCTGCAATCGCAAAATCCTGGAGGGACTGATAAAACTGCACGATAAATGCACGTCCTATTAACATGTCAGATAAACATGTTGCCCATATTATGTAAACAAATAAAGCAATGCTATTTTTCTATATTAATGTGAGGAAAAGCCATTTGCAAAGTTTGAGTGGCACATGTAATGACATGCTGAAGCCTGTGGAACCTTTTCCCTAATGCTCTTTCCTAGACTTTGTTGGCTGTCAGCAATGCATCTATCTCAGGAGAGCTTGTTAGGAGGCGCCAATCCTCTACTCTCTCTAGGTTTATAACAAACATGGGCTCACACGTTATTACACGCACTTTAATACAAAATGCATTAGAAATGGACTCTTTCCAGCATCGAACTCCATGGATAACCTGGACCACAGAGATAATATTAGTCAGAAACAATTAGTTCTTTAGTCAGATAAACTCCACCAAGGAGTACAAGCCTGAATCTATTAGCCTGATTAAGCTGCATGTGTGACTCACTCCCTGCCTCCATGAAGACCTCTGGGTGGTAGGTGAATCCACTCTCTGGCTCCAGGGGATAGCCACAGCTGGCATGCTCTCCTGGGCGCTGCAGGTTAATTATGGTCTTTAGTCCGCATCTAGGAAGAGACGGGTGTAAACAACGTCTTCTCGGTGTTACCTACTTATTAGCATTAACAAGCAGAGCTTAACCTACCCCAAGAACTGGTTGATGATGTTGTATTTTTCAATAATCTCAGTGGACGGCCTTGCCATGGCTAATAACTTGTCTGTGATCCTGATGTAAACAGAATAGAGGAGACAAAAATAAATAAAGATTTCATGTTTGTTTTTTTTCCCTTGCCATCTTGTCAGCAGATTCTTATCAGGCGTCTGAGATCAGATTGTCTACTTCTCCAGCAGCTAGTTCAGCCCTGCATGATTCATTCATGATATATTTAATAATCTTTCCTTTGCTTTACAAAGGAGATGAGATATGGCTTACCAAGAGGAGTAAAGTCCCTTGATGGCTTGTTCTTCATCACTCCAGCGAGACGGGTTTTCATACTTGCAAGCTCGTCCTCCACACGCCATGGAGCACTGCATGTGGCCTGGGATTACATGCCTCAAGGTCTCACCCACCTTGGTGTACTTTGCTGTGGGGACCCTGACATTGGGTCTGAAATCTGAAACCAGAGCCTTTTTAACATAAATAGTATTTTCCATGTGAACAGTCATCTACATCTCAATGTACCAGCAATGTTAAAACCTTTAAATACTGCATGAAAAGATCAAACGACTGTCTGTTGTTATTTTCAGCCCATTAGCACAGAATAATGACCGAGAACACTCAAACCACAGAACAGATGCAAATGCCTCATTGCCTGCGGATGACAGAGAACTCGACCATTCCAAGAATATAATTGTCTTCAGGAGGTTCCTCAGACATGATAAAGAAATGCAAACTTTGGAAAACCGAATTACATTCGCATCCATTCAGTGCCGCCTGCTCATCGGCCATGCTGACGGCTACCACGACCTTCTGAGAGGACGACAAGAGGACGGCTGGGTTACACCGCCGATTCCTCCTCAGGACTTTCTGCATGTCCGTCCTCACTATGATGAGTGTGAAAAGAGCACAAAAGAAGCAATGCAACTCGGTTGCACTCGAGGCAGTCTCCATGGTGACCAGTGTCCAAGTCAGTGGGAGATGGAGCAGAGGTTTCGCTATGAACACATCTCAGGTAGAGAGCAAATTGCTTGATGTGTTGGAAAGACAGATGACTCATTTTCCACAAGTACTGCATAATGCAGAGATGCAATGATTGAAATGAGTGCACAATTGCTCTGCCGCTAATATATTCCATTTGAACTATAAAAGAAAACATTTCAGCTAAAAGTGAAATGCTTCTTTAGAGAGAAATTGGCCCGGCTCATTTTTTAAATAATTAAATGCTTAAGGCTTATGTTCCTGACACAACATACAGTACACGAAACTTCTATAGCCGAATAAATGATGTGGAGAAAACTACACTAAACTACTGAAACGTAATGGTTTTATCCAAAATCAGTAGTCATGAAACACAAGTCGCTGTGCAGACTCCGGAAAGGTAACAGGTCCGGCCCCGGATTGATCGATGTTCTTTTGTTTCTCAATCATTTACTTTCATGTATTCAATTTTAAGCTTCAGATATGGGTAATGTTTCTTAACTGAGATTTAAAAAGTGGTCCTTCTTTAACTGAATGCATTAACAGCAAAATCCTCACCACAAACAATGACAGAAACATGCTTTGACATGTGCATCCTTAGTACCCAGACACACAATAGTGGTTACTAGAATTTCACTGCTGGTAAAACAAAACCGCAGCAATCCATACAAAAATGTGTCACTTCATTTACACAAGAGCTGCAGAATAGAACAGCTGCTTCTGATGTGAAAAACTGAGTAGGTTCAATGACAAACTGCACCTTACATATTTTCCCAGCCATTTGATCTGAAGATATTATCATTTAAAAAAAAAAAAAAAAAAAGACCTGCATTAAGAATAGATAAATAAAGTTCCACCCGTGTTTCAAACAAACTAAATGATGGTATAGTATTTATTTTAGAGATTAATGTCTTTTTACACTGTGCTAAACAGGACTCTAGTATTAGATCAGACATTCATTTTCACAGCAATACACAGGCTAGCCTACAAGGTAACACTAATCCTATGAGGCTCAATACTTTTATTTAGTTGTTATTTAGAAGATACAAACACATCAGTGTGTGTGTGTGTGTGTGTGTGCGTGCGATGACCTACCTGGCTCCATGTCAGTGATGTGCTCTGCACTGTTCCCTGCACTGCTGCTGCTGTTGGAGTTGGAGTAGGGCACGTCACTCAGCAGACTGACACCTGCTGCCATGGCAGAGCCTGTAAGAAGGTGGAGGAAAATGTGGCATCAAACGGCTGAGAACAAAACCCAGGACGGCAAATAGAGCAAACGACAGAGAGCGCATATAATCGCACAGTTGCAACAGGCACATACTGGATCCAATGGACCCATGGGGCTGTAAGCCACTCCCTTCCATATGGTTGGAAATGAGTCTAAAATGACACGATTGTTGCTACTTGAATAGGAACATAAAAAGGAAAAGGAATCATCACAAAAACATGCTTTTCTGCATATTTTCAATATGAAGTTATTTACAGATTCCTTTTAACAGCAATCAAAGCAGCTTTACAGAAACCTGGGTCTAGATCCCTAATGAGCGTGCCAAAAGCAAAAGTGTCAAGAGAAAAATAAATTCCTGTAAGGCTGTGGTTAAATGTGACTACACATACATGAGCTGATGCAGCAGGTACATATTCAAAATTGCTCACACACTCTCTCCTGCATACCTTTCATACACCTGGAGCCCTGTTCATAAGGGGGCAGGTCAGACACTAAACCTTTTGACCAGTTTTGACCACTTCCTCCAAGATGGCAGAAGTTGAGGAGGTTATGATAACATGTCTTTGCTATTAAACCAGTCTTCCTGGGACGACATCCTTCAGTCATATTATTCCATCACTCTTTAGTCATTTTCCTTCTCTAACTGGCTGTTAAATCCGGTAAGTAGTGATTGTTGAATCTGGTGTTTCTGGCCAGGGAAATCACTATGTTGGACTACAAAACTCCAGCACTGCCATTGGTCAGTTCAGCAGATCTTTATATGATTAACCATCAATACTTACAGAGTACATATTACACATATAATCTGAATGTCTAGTACAGTAGATATCGTCTACTTATTATGGGTTGGAATAACACCATGAGGCTGATTTTGCAATCATTTTTGCACCGGAATGTTTGCACCTGTAGATTTTACACCCGAAATGTTCGTTAGTTTCCAACTTGTTTTGTGCTTAGGGAAATTGAGCAAGTATTTCAATTTGTAGGAAAGAAAAAAATAAATAAAATAAATAAATAAAATGCAACCACCACCAATTATTGAGCTCACCTGCATGTCCTCTTCTTCTGTTTCTAAATACAGAGCAGGGTTTTTTTTCCCCACCCAGTACCTGGGGTGCTTCTTAATACTCAAAATTGATGTTTCCTCGCTCTTCCGTCCTCCAGCCCGGGACACGGAAATTGAGCGGCGTCAGCCATCTTGGAGGACATATCGATTCTCTAATTGCACCGCGAGGAGACGAGGAACGAGGAGTGAGGAAGCTTCCAGAGGAGTTCGGAGCGAGGATACACAGGTGTATCTAATGTGGAAGTGTTTCTTCTCAAAAAACACCTGACACACGTATAAATTCCCCTCCTCCTTTACATCTGCCACGGTCTCAAACAAAAATTCCTTTGATGATGTGATTGAATTTAGTGTGAAATATAGTTGAGTAATAATATGCCTACAATGAGTATTGTAATTAATTGATCTTTGCATGTTTGGATATGCAAAGCTGCAAAAGTTTATGTATTGTTTATTCATTCGTTGTTGAATAACCCAGACATTTCACATATCAGTGCATTCTGCATTATTAAGAATGTTTTTATTAACCAAGCTCCAACAACATAACGGCACAAAACAAAAAAGCATAACGGCAGATCCCTGGAGCGCAGTGAGGTAATCCAGCTGAGCACGGTCATCATTAATTGACGTCGCTTTGAAGTGATGCTTGAGAGAGCGAGAATATTCCATCTGACTTGTTTCTTCTCCTCGCATCTCATCCTTGCATCCTTCCCTCACATCCTAAGGGGATGGAACCAAGGCGCAAGGAAAAGAAACGAGGATGCACAAATAAGAAATGAGAAGCACCCCTGGTGTGCAATTAAGTGACCTTCTCAGTGTTAAATCTATTAAGTCCTGCATATCGGTTGCTCGCATTATTCACGTTACACTTTTCATAAAAGCTCATTCTATGAAAAATGCCGAGGTGATCGCCAGTGGCCTGCCTTGAACTTGGCCTTGTATCAATCCACAGCTTGGGATTGTACTGCATTACACTACTTATCGATGAAGCAAAATGTAAGCTACTCTTTCTTCAGGTAACATACATCAGTAAATGTGAGCAGTTCAAGATATTCTAGGTTCAAGAAATATTAGGACACTCATGTGAGATGCTGTGTTTAATTGATGCTGTAAAGTGAGCAGAGGAAGCAGGGAAACAAGTCCAGCCTCATTTACATTGTAATGTACACTTCTTTGGTTCCTAACAAAGTGATGTGACTGAAATAGCACCACAGGAGGCTTTGTTATCCTCAAACATGTTCCAAATGAAAACATTCGACCACATTTAGCAAATATTAGCACAACTTCATCAAGAAGATTTCTGAGGGAGGGCATTTTTATAGATCAAAACACCATGCAAAGTTAATACATAGACAAGGCAACATTTGTTTTTGTTGCGTTTGCTTTTGTTGATACATTGTGATACAACAGTGGTCATTACGGTCCAATTCTGTACATCAACTAAGTTATTAAAGGAGCGTGTCTGAAGATATATACCAGGGACAAGCGTTTGCTCTCCGACTCACAAATCCCCACAGATCCCAGTGCTCTTACTGTGACATTTGTCTTCTCTCTGCCACTTTGTGTCATCCTTCCAATTGTTTCCACTTGTTTCCTGTGTAGCTCCCTAATTACTTTGGATACTTATACCCTCTTGTTTCTGCGTTTCTTTGTAAAGTTTTGTTTCATGTCAATGTGTGTTACCGAGCCGTCTTTATCGGGTTTCCAGCTCTCTAGCTTCAATGTGACGTCCCAGTTTGACCTGCAACCCGTTTCTCTAGTTTCTGATTATGGATTAAACATCTTATGATGCTGCCGGCAGGTTTCTCAACCTCTGCAGCGGACCATGATAATGATTTTGTGTCAAAACAGCAAGTCGATGTGTGCAGCACAAGACCTTTCGTGCTGCGGAACCTAAGCCCAGTAAGCTTTCCCTAAAATTCTCTTTAGATTTTAGGTGCGTGTCTAGGGATTACAAGGCCACTGGGAGGTGACTAATGCTGTGTTTGAGTGGTGCTAGGAAACTGAGAAATGCCAACTTGAACAGGAACACCTGTATACCTGCACATTCATGCAGTTATCCCATCAGCCAATCATGTGGCAGCAGCACAATACATAAAATCATGCAGATACAGGTCAAGAGCTTCCGTTAATGTTCACATCAAACATCAGAATGAGAAAAATTGTGATTCCTGACTTTAACTGTGGCATGGGGGTTTCAGAAACTGTTGATCTCTTGGGAATTTCACAAAACTACAATCCTTAGACTTCAGTATAGTGTGAAAAACAAAATGCATCCTGTGTGCAGAGGGTCTGAAAGCTGAATCACCTTGTTGAGAGAGATCAGAGGAGAATGACCAGACTTGTCTGAGCTGATAGTAACTCAAATAAGCACTCTTTACAACCATGGTGAGCAGAAAAGCAGCTCTGAATGCACATCAAACCTTTTATTGAGGTGAGGTGGAT
>NC_030436.2:1897500-1915000 GCF_001660625.3 Ictalurus punctatus
GGTGTGAGGCAAACGTGCTTTTACCATTTTTTCTTAAATAATAAAAAAAATTTTATTAGCCTTAAATTATGTGCAACATACAGGTTGTGTGGTTATATAGAATCAACACCTTCTGACCAATCAGAATTCAGAGTTGTTTTTATTTTATGATGATCATAAACCTGCAAAATATGTCATTATATTTTAAGTGTCTTTGGAGTAAAAGTTTAAAACCCAGATTCACATTTTGTCCATGGAAATCTGAATCAGACACACAAAGTTACCGCACAGGCAAAACCCATTACACCATTTTGCTCACCCTCAGTGAAACATGAGTCGCTTTTTGAATATTCCTTTCATGTTCCCGTTTTACGTGTTATAGAACATAGACCAATTAAAGTCCATGTCATTACGTCACCGCGCCACGCCGTCCGATGTCCCTCCAGAATTTCACATATCGACATACAGTTGGTCTTCGTCATGGTACCATATACAGTTTTGGGTGTTTCATTTTATGAATGCTTTAAGTGCGGTTGATTTTGTCGTGCTGTACGTGCTAATAGACGACTGCTTGAAGCCATGGGCTGCGTCCCAAACCGTGTACTTACCTACATGTATTTCTCCTACTATATAGCAGGTAAGTATGCGGTTTGGGACGCAGCCATGTTCTCTCGTTTGCCGTAAAACGGTTGAGCGCTGCCGTGTGTGTACGTGTCCTGTCGCACAATGCGGTGAAAACTCACGACGTTGATCGGATTAAGGTGTGTACATGTCTGCACGTCGATAATGCGACTAAAACAGGAATACTCCACACGTCTTAATTCCATTAGTGTTTACTTCGACTATGACTTTATTCAGATTAAGGTAATAAAAAAAATCTGTTTACATGCTAGTTTCTTAATCAGAGTATCGTCTTAATATCGGATTATTGTCATCTATGTAAACATACTGCCAGACTGTCAGTAATCGAGAGCTTTTGTAGCAGTACAATTCAATCCACTTTGTGTATACCATGTTTGTTTGCTTTTGGTTTCAGCTGTGCTCCCTCTTAACGTAGCAGCCAGAAGACTAAAACACTGCGGTAATGAAAGCCTTGTATTCTCTATAAATCTGTGGTCCAGTAAGATGCATATTCGTGTAAAGTCTGTTTTGTTAGCCCGGATTGTTCCACTCCAATACCAGTCAATATTAAATAATGACTTGATATTTATGTGTTTAACTTTATAAGTTGAGCACCCAGAGGAACGAAACCAGACTCAAATTGCCCAGGCTGATTTGTGAACATTACTACGTTCTGTTTTCTGCCAGTGAGTAAGACCGTGAATCAGGAAACTGAAATATTTGACATGCATTTAATATCCATGCAAATGCATTTGACTTTGTCAGTATTGTGCAGTACCTGATTGTCTTGATTTCCCTGCCAAGTGAAATGATAGTTACAGGACTGCGAAAGATAAATTGCAATCAGGCTATGCCAGAACAAGTTGTATGGTTATTAAAAGACTGAATATAACTAAAATAGTGTTCTTGGGTTTACATTTCACCTTCTTGACACACCAGGTTTATGAAAGACAGATGCACAAATACTTCCAGCTATTTTTCTACTTGGCAGTGGGGTGGAGTTCTATGAAGTAATGAAAATGTGCCTGTGATTTAATTTATAGGGCAATAAAAGTCGTTTGATATTGTAGTATACGTAAGGAAACACAATGGGGCATGCTGTTATAGAAACAATCAACGTTGGGGTAGCCTGACACAAAGCAGCGTTACTGCTACCACCCCAAAGTTAATTATTTTCCTAGAATAGCATGTTTAATACAACCGTTAGCTGCCTGCGTTAGCCATGTAAAAATCCACTTCCTAGTTCAAAACGGTTAATACAGTACTGTTGGTGACATCAGCAGACATGGCAAACAATCCTTTTCAGGAATATAACTTCTGGCTTAAAATACGAAAGCCCGGAAGCACCTTTAACAGGGATGTACAAATCAATTTGAGCTCACTAGCTGACGTGCTATAAAGTGAGCGTGGCTTCTTTGGGATCCATTTCCACTAGCAGAGCAAAAATAAATAGAACATTTGGCAATACTGTGTCTGAAATGTCACTTACTCCGTATTCATTCCTTGTTTAGAGAAATGTTCTATAAAAACAACACTGTAAAACATGATAGCCCCATTAATTTATGTCCCCCCCCCCCCCCCTTTAGCTCCAATTGTCAAGTTTTGGATATCGAAATCAAGTTTAAAAGCTTTCAAAAAAATCTTCAAATTAAGTTTACTCACGTTTTTTAAGGCAGCAGGTGAACGTTCGTTTGCAAGTTTAACCAACTTGAAATATAGAGAATATCGCACTCAAAATCAAGGTCTACGGCCTCATGACTTCAGTGAATCATATCCGTGCGGTATTCAACATATCTGCACTCTAGCTCGTGCAATATCGCTTAAATACCACCATTTGCCATTGTAATTTATAGTTACATTTAAGTCCCTGTGAATAATTTATTACAACAATTAACACATTAATGAGTGCATTAATACATTAATATAAACCTGTGATTTACAGCTGGAACTACTGTCAGAGCGACTGTAATAGAAAATGAATCAAGACCTTCTGAGCAATTTGATTGTGAATATAATGCAAGATGTTATAATTGTGTAATAGATGTGACATTTGCACTCAGGTTGATTTGGAAAGTGTCACATCACCAGCACAACCACAGCATTGTGAATTAATATCTGAAAATATAATAGTATAGGCATGCATTCGTCCCTTTATTCAAATAAGTGAATGAATGAAACGCGTTCATTTATTTAACATTATGTAAATTTCTCTACAAATATAAATATCAAATCAAAATACTTGATTATTCAGACAGCTAATCATGTGGCAGTAGTGCAAATAAAGTCACATGCAACAGTGAAGTTCTGGAGTTCAAAGAGAAATGTTGCAAAAAGAAAGAGTAAATCAACTGAGTTACAGTTCTGGGCGGAAGTGAGAGCGGTCAAAGGAGAACAGGTAGATGAGTTTGAACTGACCGGATGGTTACAGTAACTCAAATATCCACTCTTTACAACCAAGGTGAGTAGAAGAGCATCTCAGAATGCCAAACCTCGACACAGATGAGCTGCGACAGCAGAAGACCACATCGGATTCCAATCCTGTCAGCCAAGAACCCATTTACCCAGCCTGCCTTGTGTCAACAGTTCAGGCTGCTGCTGCTGGTGATGTTATAACGGTAAACGGAATGTCTTCATGGCACACACTGGACCACTTAATGTCAATCAAGCATAGTTTGCATGACACAGGCCATCCGAGCATTATTGCTGACCGTGTGCATCCCTTTATGGCCACAATTTACCCATCTTGTAATGGCAACTTCCAGTATGATAAAGCACAAGTCATCTCAAACTGGTTCCGTCAACATGACGGTAAGGTCAGTGTACTACAATAGCCTCCACATCACCAGATATGAATCTAAAAGATCATGTCTGGGAAGTGGTACAATAGAAGATTTGCAGCATATAATGACCTGATAAAAATCTGCAGCAGTTATATGATGCATCTGTCTCAACAGCAACCAGAATCTCAAAGGAATATTTCCAACACCTTGTGCAATGCGTTGAGGTATTTTTGGTGGTTGGGCTCTGTTCCTACCTAGTATTAATAAAGTGGCTGATGACTGTATATTTAATTTTACATATAGTATAAGCTTGTTTACGTCATAGAAAGTGAATGTTAACATTACATTGACAACTGTAACAACTGCAAACCCTGTCTAAAATTCACTCGAAACCTTTGACACCGGCAAATTGCCGTGGTATAAGAGGAACAAGACATTTTCGGACATGAGGTGATTGGAAAATAAGCAGCTTTGGGTTGGTTAGAGTAACTCCGCTTTCTGTTGGGCCTCTTCACATCACCCCATCGTTGGTAATTTGCCCCAAAGTGTTTTACTCATACATACATACATACATATTTTCATTACACATACACACTCTACAGTATCATGCAACTTGCTCCTTACTTCATAAAACGCCATCTATGCTGACTAGGTTTACATGGACAGCAGTGATCTAATTATGGACCTTACGTAAGATAATGTGATTAAGGTGTTTACATGAGTCGCTTTTAGAATACTCCTTTCATGTACCCGTGTTACACGTTATAGAACATAATTAGATTAACGGCACACGTCATTACGTCACCGTGTCACGCCGTCCCTCCAGATTTTCACGTATCAACATACAGTTCGTCTTCGTTATGGTACCATATACAGTTTTGGGGGGGTTTTATTTAAATTTTTTATTTTATTATTATTTTCTTTTTTTTACAAACGCTTTAAGTGCGGTAAATTATTTGTCATGCTGTACGTGAAAACAGACGACCGCTTGAAGCCGTGGGCTGCGTCCCACACCGCGTACTTACCGTCTATATAGTAGCCGAGATACATGTATTTTTCCCCACTACAGGCCTATAGTAGGTAAGTACGCGGTTTGGGATGCAGCTGTGCTCTCTTGTTCTCCGTAAAAAGGGTCGAGCACTGCCGTGTGTGATCGTGTCCTGTCGCAAAATGCGGCGAAAACTCACACGACGTTAACAGTGTGCTTAAGGTGTGTACATTTCTGTAATACACCTCCACAATGCGACTAAAACAGGAGTACTCCACTCGTCTTAATTCGATTAATGTTTACTTTGATTATGACTTTAATCAGATTAAGGTAATTAAAAATTGCTGTTTACATGCTAGTTTCTTAATCAGAGTATCGTCTTAATCAGGTTAATAGTGGATTATTGTTGTCCATGTAAACGTACTGACTGACAAGTTGAAAAATAGCTCGTTATTTGTGCATCTTTGTCTTAAGCCTTGTGTGGCAGGGAAACTATTCAGTTAAAACATCTTGTCCCCCTCAGAACCTATCTGCAGTTACATGTGCACTGTCCTACAACTATCATGTGACTTGCCAATGAAACAGAGGATGCCAAATACAGCAAAAATCATTACAAAAAGTCAGGTGAATTTCTTGAAACATGTTGGTGGACAGACAAAAGAAACCTCGAGTAGAACAAGCCAACGTTTTAGACTTGCCGTAATGCGAAGAGTAATAAGTACAGAAGCAGTTATACTTAGCCTCTTATTGTGGATTCATGAATAAACACTAACAAGATGCACACTGTTTACATGGCCGGGTGTGCCATGTAACGCCATCATTAGCCAGCTCTCTCATGCAGAAAGCAAGAAAAGTACATGTCTGGTACACATATATGCAGCAAAGATGGCTAGCCTTGCTGCAGGACCCAGGCTGTGTAGTGTAAAGCACGGCATCTTTGTATCCAGTGATAGCACGTTCAAAACAAAAACAGTCACCGTTAGCTAGCTAAACCAATCAGAGCTGTGCACGAGCTCGTTATATTGCAACTGTAACATTAGAGCAGAATGCAATGCTCATCTTCTTAGACAACAACCAGTTAAGCTAATAGAAGTATATCTGATTGTCAGCTACATACCACGTTCCTTCGCTGTAATGTTTATCTCAGCTCTCGGTCATGACGCTTTGTGGTCCAAGCATCCTCAAAACAGCAGCAGCTCTGCTTAAATCGCAGCACTAATCCCCAATGTTTGCACCGTGTGTTCGCTGGCCATTTTCAAACAGTTACATTTTAACAGGTCGTTGGAGGACATAAATAAGGCCTCCGATTGGCCATTTCGTGGTCACGTGACCAAAGGGAGGCTGATGACGTTTCAGCTTTGAAGAATTAAAGAAGGAAAAAAAAAGGTACAAAGCGCTCGAGAGTGAAAATAGACCGCCTTTCATTTCGAACTAAGAGGCCTCAGTGCACTGAGAGTCACATCTATGGGTAATTATATTAAATAGCGAATAACAAATGAGCCATTAGATTCAATTGGTAAATTGAGTGCAAGGCTTGCAGTGGCCAAAAACTCAATTTACCGTAAATAACTGAGGCGACTATTCCAAATGTGCATGAAAATACACACCTGACATTCTGTGTAGATCCTAGGAGAAACTGGGCTTAACGAAATCAACCAGTCAATACAACAAACGATCCATCCATCGCCTATACTGCTTATCCTACAGGGTCGCAGGGAACCTGGAGCCTATCCCAGGGAGCATGGGGTACACCCTGGACAGGGTGCTAATCTATCACAGGGCACAAACACACCCAATCATACATTACGGACACTTTGGACACGTCAATCAGCCTACCATGCAGGTCTTTAGACTGGGGGAGGAAACCGGAGTACCTAGGAGAAACCCCAGCAGCATGGGGAGAAACCGCAAACGCCACAGGAATCAAACCCCCAACCCTGGAGGTGTGAGGTGAACGTGCTAACCACTAAGCCACCATGTTCCCACCACAACTACTCATCATCATCATGATGTAATAAGTGATTAGGTTCCTGATTTGGTGGTCGACTTGCAGAGAGAATCTCAAAATCTCTTCCAGTTAAGAGGCTACTTAAACATCAGTTTTGGTTTGAATGGAATTTCTTCACAGATTCACTTGAACAGCCAGTTAGACTATTTTTGTAAGGTTTGAGTGTTGGTATTTGTTACATAGCCAGTAACAAAATAAAGAAAAATGAAAAAGGCAATGGAAGAAAAAACAACATTAGAGAGAGAACCAGGACGTCCAACCTTCTGTCCCAGAATCAGCACCATAGACACCACTTTGAAGAAGAGTTTTTTGTAGTTGCAGAAGATATCAAATCACAACTATTACCAAAACAAGATAATCCCAGAAAATATTCATCAAGAAAATAGGGGACAACAGCTTCAGGAGAAGGCCAGGCCAAAATAACAAACACATATCTAACTAACTCAAAAGCCTCTCTAAACTTACCTAAAAGAAAAGCATACAAAAGAAAGAAAACAAATTACAAGAACCCTTCTTTCTTTTCCTGTCAAACCATAAACCAGGAGAAAAGTCAGGAGTACCAACAAAAATGGCACCCTCCCCTTACATTCCCCAAAGAAGAAAGAAATAGAAATATTGAGCAACCACTTCTTTAGCACAAACACCTGAGCTCACTTACTCAGAAACAAAACAACTCTACATATAACTCGATTCTGGGACCAGGAGGAAGGCTTCATCTTAAAAAGGCTCTCTCACTTCTCCACAGATCCGATATGGCTTAGGTCTTCCCGCACAACATCCAATCACCTCCAACATCGACTAATTAGGTCCAGCTGGTCGGACTACCTGCATGACGATGGAGGGCAGAGAACAAAACACCCAAACAGAAACACTAACACACCGTTATACATAAAGTAACATCCCTGTGACGTAACATATTTGATTGCTTTTACAGTTTTCAAAGATGATAACAAAGAGACTATTTAGCATACCAGAGGGGGGGGGATAACAAAGATTTGCACCCCTATAGTAATAACAAGTAAAGGAATGGAATAACTGAAAGTAAATCATTCTAGCTAGACATAAATCTGAGGCTCAGGAATTATCATGCTGCTTATGCATTTGATCAGAATGCATCGCCGCTTATTCATAATACTCATACTGCCGCCTAGTGGTTAAAATAAGGAGTTACTACAACTATATGCAACACCGTCCTGTGTGAAGTGCCTAGTTGTAGTTAGAATTTTCTTTTTTTTTCTCCAGTCAACTAGTTGAAATTACACTCTGCACTTAAAGTTAAATATTTTGAAAGTTAATGTATGATGTATCCATCATGGAAATGTGGTTAGGGAAATCCAAGCATAACAACAACAACAACAACAGAAGAAGAAGAAGAAGAAGAAGAAGAAGAAGAAGAAGAAGAAGAAGAATTAAAACGTTTAAAACGTTTAAAAGCCTTGTTTTAATGGTGCAGACTACCCAGCAAAAATAGCAAATAGCAATAGCATTATTGGTGGTAGTAGTAATAGTAGACGTCGTTATTAGGGTTATTATTGTTGTTGTTGTTGTTGTTGTTGTTGTTGTTGTTCTCACTACTACTACTACTACTATATTATTATTATTATTATTATTATTATTATTATTATTATTATTATTATTATTATTATTATAAAATGGTTCGTTCGTTTGGTCTTTTAGAACATCCCTTATCATCCCGAATGATTCCTTTCCAGACAGGATTTTACATCGCATTCCTTTAGGAAGATTTTGAACGCCCCAGTAGACCTTTGGAGATAGTAGTCAAGTAGTAGCTCTACACTCAATATGTAGAACTTTTATAAGGGTCTTAGGTATAATGTTCTGTGTAGAACCCTATAACCCAATGTTTTCCTAGAACGTTTTGTTGTTGTTGTTGTTGTTGTTGTTGTTTTTGTTTTTTTGTTTTTTTTGGAAGAACTCTTAATTATCCAGTAAACCCTTAAAGAACCACTGAAAAAACTTTTTTCTCTAGGAGTGGAGTGCTATCATGTAGAGCTTCGTTTGCATTATTATTATTATTATTATTATTATTATTATTATTATTATTATTATTATTATTACTATAGTTAGGCCATTTGAATGTACAGCTCCTAACTCATAATGGCACAAACTCATAATCGTAAATGTGCAGTCGTCCTGTGTGCTGGGAATGCTCCTCATGAAGAATTAACAATCTATTTGTCTTTTGTCAATTACCATGAGATAATATTTACAAACACCCACGTCTTCCTAGCTTTGAGAGCTTTTAACTCATCCTTGACACTGAGTCAGTCGACCACACAGTTGTTTCATTCTATGGCAATATTATTACTGCAAGGCTTACATTCTGTTACACTGTACCACTAACGATGTTCTAAGATTGCATTAGTCTACTGCTGGGCAGTTGTGGACTGGGAAACTAAAGCAAAATCCAACGGGCAATTTTTTTTTCTATTTTAAATAGATACATCAACCAATGTTGTTATGTCCTATAGTTGAGGCAGTGCTACTGAAAACGTAATATTTTCAAAGCACTGATCCCCCTCTTTGTAAGAGAGGGTGTCAGAGGCTTTAAAGGAGGAGGGGCCATGTGTGACAAGACCTCCTTAAGCGTGTGTGTGCTGGACTCCAAACTTTCGTGGCAAAGGTAACACACTGCTCTATTCCATGGTGAGAGGATCAAACTTCCTAATTCAGCCGTGAGGACTCGAGCATGTTTTAGACATCCACAGAAGAAAAGGACGAGATTATTGCGTTCATGTGCACGGAGATCGGATTTCACTCTTTTTGCGCATTAAAAAAAAAAAACAACACTCCCTTAGCCGCGTCCAGGATGGCTCTAGTTAACCGGAAGAGCGGGATGGATGTTTCTCCGTGTGTGCCTCGGGCAGACATGTGAATTTTTACGCACCACCTCGATGAGAATTTTTACGCACCATCGAAAAATAGGGACTCGAAGCACGGAAGAAGTGTGTCGCGTCCAGAAAGGCGCAGTAATGATGCAGCATCCTCTGGAGATCGGGGCTCACTATTACCCTGCGGAGGCACAACAGGACCACAGATCTCACCGGTACAGAAGCTTCATGATCGAGGAGATCCTCACCGACCACCCGGACCACAAGGCCTCTCCTCCTGCCGGAGATTTACTCAAATTCGGAGTACACGCGCTATTGTCAGCACGGCCGTATCCAAATCACATAGGTAAGTGTCCATGTTTCCACCAAGGGCATATAAAGATGACTTTATGCACTTATTGCAATCCTGTTTAGAAAAGGATACATAATGCTATTCATTTGGCAGATTAATAAATGCATATGTAAATCTTGAAAATAATAAAGTTATTATTCGGCATAAGATAATAATATTTAATAATAATAATATCGGTTGCAGCAAAACTAAATGCCCAACATATTTCACAAAAATCATGTTAATATCAAACCTAAGTGCAAAACACACAGCAACAATCTAAAATAATAATAATAATAATAATAATAATAATAATAATAATAATAATAATAATACGATACATTTTACAACATTGTATAAACTGAGTATATTTACATTTGATGCATTGTTTATAAGCCGTTACATGATTACACAATGTAATTATAATGAGACACAAAGCATCCAAACTTGTTGGTGTAAGTATAAGTCTATGTTGAAGCTTTAAAAGAGATATTTATTTGGAACAGCCCAATTAGACTTTGTAAATATATGTTTTTGTGACTACAAAACGCAGTACGCAAAGCAAATAATCAATACAAAGAAGCGTATTATTATTATTATTATTATTATTATTATTATTATTATTATTATTATTATCCCAGCATAAGTCATGTGTATTACGGCCCTGAATCTGTTAGTTGTATTAGGCTCCTTTTCCACTCCATTGCAGAAGACAGGTAGAAGGAACTTGCTGAAGTTCTCAGCGTCAGTATTATTTAGTCATAGAGTACGAATCGGTGAGATGAAAATAATGTCCCAGTGTAGCCTACTGGTCTACTACCACTTCACTGGAAAAGATTTCTAAATCCAGATTGTACACTATTTCGGAATTTTTTTTTTCACACTTGCATTCTGTTTTTAGGACAATATTTTACATTTATAAAAGTTTTGTTCAGTGTTGAAAGTGGAACACGGTGGGTTACTGGAGTCCGCCTTGAAGATGCCATTCTTTTAGAATAGAAATCATTCCCTGTATGCGTTTCCTATACTCCTGTATTTAAACTAGAAGCGATTGCAGACTATGAATCGGTTCTTTTTATTGTTTTCCTTGTTGACGATCAGATATGGGTGCAAACTGGAGCGTTGGACACGCAGACGATAATATAGGCCTAAATTATGATTATTTGATCAACAGAACAGTCTCGTCCTGATCGCCGTCTCGTGTTTGTTTCTCTCCTCAGTGCTGAAGGCAGAGCAGAGCGGCCTGCTGAAGTTCCCCGTGTCCCCGCTGTCGTGTTCTCTCGGGCCGCCGCTCGGCTCTGCGCTGCTCGCCGGGCCTCCGGGGCTCGGTGTCGGCTCGGCCTCGCACCATCTCCCGCTCGACCTGCACCTGCGCGGGAAACTCGAACCCGGAGCCGAGGCGCTCAGCAAGACCAAGAAAGGCAGAAGGAGCAGGACCGTGTTCACCGAGCTCCAGCTCATGGGTCTGGAGAAGAGATTCGAGAAACAGAAATACCTTTCGACCCCGGACAGGTTAGGCGAGACTGTTTCCAAAAGAACTCAAATAAATAAATAAATAAATAAATAAATAAATAAATAAATAAAAATAACATGCTGTGTTATTATTGTTAATACATTTGGGAGTCTTTATATTATGTTATATTCGGCACTGATATTGCACACATATTACTGCACTAATTAACCCCTACAACTGTATAACGGTTTTGCAAGATAAAAGCCTTTTTCATGATTAATCCACTGTTAAACTATAACCTCGTTTTATATAACACAGTCGTTCCTTGCGTTCATACAGAATAGACCTGGCTGAGTCTTTAGGTCTCAGTCAGCTGCAGGTCAAAACGTGGTATCAAAACAGAAGAATGAAATGGAAAAAAATTGTAAGTGTCGCTTTTTTTTTGTGCTATTTTACACCGAATAAGCGCATGCTGTGTATAGGAAAGTATGTTTCTATTCTTATTTGCTGTTTATTATAAAGGTATTGCAGGGAGGAGGGCTGGAGTCCCCCACCAAACCGAAAGGGCGCCCAAAAAAGAACTCCATACCTTCCGGTGAGCAACTTTCAGAGCAGGAGAGAGAGAGGACACGGGAAACCGAGAGCGCATCTTCATCCTCTTCATCATCGTCATCCTCTTCATCTTGTTCAGGCCAGTCTGAACCCAGTCAAGAGGAATAAACGTGCCACTCTCCGTCCATGTGAATCCAACTTACGCTTTAAGGATGCACAGGCTGACGGCCTCTCATGGATTGTTTCTTGTCGAAATCGACGTTTTGGCACTTAAAAACTGATCCAGACAAGTCAAGTGGACCGATATGATGTATTGTTTCCATTTTGCTTAAAAAAAAGAAAGAAAGAAAGAAAGAAAGAAAAAAGAAACAAAAAAAAAAAAAAAAAAACACTAACATGGACTGCTGCTTAATCCTGTTTTTCTCTTTATGAAAACTTCAGAGCAGGGTTGAGCAGAAATGGTCTCTCACTTTTTTCTTTTTTTTCTTTCTTTTTTTTTTTTTTTTAAACAATTTACATTGTGTAAAGTAGCTTCGCGGGGTCTTTTTCTCTGCAATTCCTGTGCTCGGTGGTTTAACTATGTATGATATGATCAAAAACAAATTAAATGTTCTTTTTACAGAGTCAGATGATGATGATTATTATTTAATGAATTAGCAACGAATTTAGTTAGTAGACCAGCATAATTACTCTGTGAATTCGTCTGATGCACTGAGGATGCGGTTTGGTTTCGAACAATTAATACATTACGGTATCGAATAAGCCTACTATATGTACCATAAATTTATAGGCCTAAAATCGATGACATTGATTTTGTCTTACGTATGTAAGCATCCTTGGTGCATCTAAATCGCTACTGAAGTGGTTTATTTAGTTATTTCCATGCCGCACCACTTTGGCCCAAAAGTATTTACATGCACTAATGAAAAACAGTTATGGACAGTTGGGCGGTCAGCTGGATCTTTGGCGCATGCTGAACTTGGGGATGGCACTGGAGATGGCAGGCTCTACTGTAATCTGTTTATGAGTGCACGATAGTTGAAAAGGCGTTTATGTATAACGCATCACATCCAGAAAAGAAAAGAAAAGAAAAGAAAAGAAATTACACACGCTCTGTAATTTACTACAGTATTGTTTATCGCCCAAGTTTAAACGCTGCCTCTGGTCTTGAAATGTTTACGCACAGCATTTTCATTTAGCCTGCGTTATTTCCTTTTTAAAGAATTGGCTGCATGTGGAAATCATTGTGCTCGGGCTCTGTGGTAGACCAGCATGAAGTTGTATAAACACTGAGCGTTCTATATTGTTCAGTTTAAACTTTCCTGTCGGATATAGTGGAGCAAAGATGAGCTGTAACTACGTTTGTTTTTTTTTATTATTATTTTAATTTTTCATCCTCTTCCTAGCAAATATGCGTGCCTCAAGGATTATGGGGTAACCAAATGTAATGGCGGTCCACGTATACAGGGTTAACGCACTTTTACTTTAACGCACTTTCTCCAACCACTGCACTTTCAAGTGAAAGTTACCTGAGCATAAACAACAACAACAACAACAACAACAACAACAACAACAACAACATTACTGCGCATGCATAAAACACGGTGTTAATCCTTTTATTATGTGGCATTTCTGCAAAAAACAAATAAATAAAAGTGTTAATTGAAATGGCGCATGGTATATCTAGCCTATACAACGTATTTAAATTTCCAAGGATATAGAAGAGCAATAGTGTTAATAGTAGACAATAGCGTACATGACAGATGTTTTGTGAAACAGATTTTTTTACATAGAAATACAGTTAATATGGCAGTGTGCTTATACAAGATGGATTTAAAGTTAAATCGATTCATGCTATTATATTATAAATGCGAGCAGTGGGATTGAGAAGATTTATTAACTTGAAAATGCGCTTTAGGAAGCAGATCCGACCTACAAAATCTCTTAATAAAGACTCAGTAATTATTATTATTATTATTATTATTATTATTATTATTATTATTATTATTATTTTAAATATCGATCTTGTGTGCAGTTATGACGCTCGGGTCGTGCTGGAATATGAGCGCATTTCAGACCAAAATCTAATAAAAGTGTTAACAAAGACATTTGAAAATTAGGCGGACTTGTGTAGGTAATTAATGCCGTGGCTATTTCACTGATAGTTTTAAGTTAAACTGTGCAGCCTATGCATGAAAGATCTTAGCCGCCTAGCCATATGTGAGAAGAAGAAGAAGAAGAAGAAGAAGAAGAAGAAGAAGAAGAAGAAGAAGAAGAAAAGAAGAGGCCTTGAAATATAGGTAAGCTTGTAAATTAAAGACAACAAGGGCATGCATTCTTTTCACAGCCTTTTAATTTAACAAACTCAAATAACATAAGATAAATAAAATAGAATATTTATGCCTTTTTATGTAATATTTGAGATAAAGTTTTACAATAATTAATGTATTGACCATGAAGAGGACCATATTTAAAAATATATAATAAAAATGAATGATCGTGTGTGTGTGTATGTGTATGTGTGTGTGTGTGTGTGTGAGAGAGAGAGAGAGAGAGAGAGAGAGAGAGAGAGAGAGAGAGAGAGAGAGAGAGAGAGAGAGAGACTGCTTCATTATTCCTAATATGTTGTATTAGTCACTTGGCCAGAGAATAACACTGCAGTTAGCTCCCTCACAAGTATACGAACGTTGTATAAAATTCCTAAATACAGCTGAATTACTTTTGCTGTAATTTCACTTCGATTTTGTCGCTAAGACTTTTTCAAGTCTAACTTTTGCATTTTAAATGTGAGAAACATTATGTTCAGGTCCCCTTGTTTACAATGGACCAATTCTATAAAGCCCAGATTCTGTCATTTCATGGAGCAAGTCATTTAGCATTTGATGTTTATTTTTGCCATTTGTTTACATGTGTATTTAACGAATGTACCTGAAAGATTAGTTCTAATCGCATGGTGAAATATAACTATTCTACATCACGAATGTACCTTTTGGTCCATGAAATGTTTGGCTCTTCAACTAATTTCTTTAATTAAAAAAATGTATATTCTAAATAAGCAGCATTTAGACCACAATATAAACTGTCTTACTGGAATGGGATATTTTTTGAAAGGAAACATTCACAGCAGATTATAGGGGAAATATTTAACGTTCATTTTAGTCCCGTGCTACAAAATAACCACTAGATTTGTGATTTTAAGGTAAATAATAATAATAATAATAATAATAATAATAATAATAATAATAATAATAATAATAATAATAATAATAACTGAGTAGATCTGCTGGGAGTGAGACTTTTAGTAATAAACTTCAATGTACTTGCAAATCTAATTGTTCGATTTTAGTGGGGATTTTATCAGACAGATAGGCACACACACACGCTCACACACACACACACACACACACACACACACGCTCACACACACACACATACACACACACACACACACACGCACACACACACACACACACACACACGCTCACACACACACACACACACACACACACACACACACACACACACACACACACACACGTGTTTCTTTTGTTGAAATATGTTTTATTTCCCAAATATCTCATTCATTAATCCCACAAATACAACTGCAATCACAAATTAGTATTGACAGTGTAATCTAAGGTGAATCAGCTGAATTTGTTAATGCCCTATATGTGCAAAACAAATGCCAACCTCGAGACCTTCGCAATAGTTCGTCATATTTTTTTTTTTATAAAAACATAGAAAGATCGTATTTCATGTAATATTTCATTAAGCACAATATAAATAATAAGTCTACATATGTTCGTCACTGTGCCAGTTTTTGTACCTGGCTAGGTACCAGTGCTATAATGTAGAGCTGTCTTAATTACACATATTTCATTTGGTTCTTGTCCACCTGGCCAGTGAAGCAGTCTCTCCTCTCACTAGTAGTCCATAATTACTTCCTTCGAGTATTTTTGAGGGCAGCTTCTCTGCAGAAAGAAAAGAGAGGGAATAATCATGTGAATTTCCCTTAGAGTAAGGCGCGTTGAATTATGCCAAATGCTTGAATTGTGAATAATACATAAACAAACAAACAAACAAACAAACACACTCTCAGAAAAAAAGACTAAACTGTAACTCATTTGTCTATATGTATATTTTACCTAGAACGGTTTCAATAATGTAAGCACTACCTTTAATTGTTTAATCTTAAAAAAAAACGAAATATTGTTCGTTTATGTACCTTAAATCATATTAAAAGGTACACAAATTCACCACCCTAGCGACAAGAAATTGTACAGTTGAGTTGTTTTTGTTTTTTTTATTATTATTTTATTTTATTTTATTTAGTTTTTTACTGGACCTACATACATATAACTCTTTTGCACCTGTAAGATCCCTTTATGAGAGGTCTGGTTATACAGTCATGATTTACTTGTATATGCAAGTGTCCTAATAGGCGCAGATTACAATCACAGATCCACAGTGAACAGACTGGTGCAATGTTTGTTCAGGGATGTTGTTATCTTTTAGTCGAGTGACTATGAAAGGTCCCAGTCCAGCTGCAGTGAGCGCATGCTGATAGCTATGTTAAAGAGCAGATTGTGAGCTTTCAGAGTTTATAGGACACGGCGTGCTCCTTTCAGCTTAAGTGTTTGTTCTTGAAGACACTTAATACCCTGAGTGCACAATAACAGCGGTGTAAGATCCCCGAAATACCGCCAGTTCGTTTGCTTTTTCATCCCTCTGTATTAGCGCTCCTCAGCTAATGGCACATTACATTTTTGCAGTCCTTCCAGCGTCAATAACGCAGATCCCTCCCGTACAAAAGAGATGAGCTTACCGCACAGGTGGTGAAATTTTCATCTCTGAACTATTTCGGTTGCACAGCTCGCAGCAAGTCAACGGACACGTTGTCCTTTTCCAGTGAATGAAATCCAAAACAGTGTTGAAAGTGTAGCCTAATGGTACAGGAACGCTTTAATGCGCGCGCACAAGTAAACCCCGAGTGCTCGAGATTCCAATGTGTAAAGAATGAACTCCACGTAAGTCAGAGATGTAAATTAAATAAAAAATGTTTAAAAAAAAAACAAAAAAAAAAAAACACAATTAAAGCAAACAAGCATGTAATTCAAGTTTGCATTGCCTCACTGCTGTGCAGTTGGAATGTTATAGACTGTCATGTGCATCTGGACACGTGCTTACAAACAGGCAGTGCAGCTTTTCTCTTGGTGGTCCTTTGCAGCGGTGTCACCGGAGGATTGAAAGGATGGAGAAGGAGGGTTAGCATGAACATCTGCTCTCTTCACTACCTTCCTCTGTCTCAGTGAAACGCCTGAGCCATTCGTCAGTGCTCACCCGTGAACGTGATCATTATACAGATTAAAGACAGGTGCAGCCACACTCGCCCTGGTGAAGGTGAAGGCCAAGACAGATTCTGTTCTGCAGGCATAAGCTACCGACAAACCTGTGATACTCTAAAAAAATAATATTTTTTATAATATATATTTCCATATAATATTTTTAAATTGTTCCTTTTTTTTTTTTTTTTTTTTTTACAAAGGTGATATTATGTTGGAAACCAACATACAACCTGATCTCAAGCAAACATTTCAGGGACATTCTAAAACACTTAGAATTTTTTTTTTCTTAATCTACGAAAACAACGACCAAGTGACACCATTTATATCTAGAAGATAGAGACGGTAGTTATAGCTAATTTATAGGGTTTTTTGTTGTTGTTTTTGTCCCCCAAGTTGCTGCTTTAACACATTAAACCAGGTTAAAATGTTTATTATAATAAGTTTACAAATGGAAATCTCAACGTGAATCCTGTGCCTTTTTACCTGGACATTTTTTTTTTAAAATATAAACATTAATGCTTAATAAAATCTGGGACAAATCTGATGTTTCTAGGTAGCTGTTTACATGCTGCATTCAGCTGTTTGCTTACA